>NC_135964.1:35286716-35401669 GCF_053455715.1 Rhinoraja longicauda | reverse complement strand
GGGGGGGGGGGGGGGTGGGCGCATTAGGTAAAGGTCCGGGGGGGGGGGGGGGGGGGGGGAGCGCATAAGTTAAATGTCCGGGGGGGGGGGGGGGGAGAAGCGCATCAGTTAAATGTCCGGGGGGGGGGGGCATCAGTTAAAGGTCCGGGGGGGGGGGGGGGGGGGGGGGGGAGAGAGAGAGCTGATCTGTTGAAGACGTGCGGGGCCATTGTGACGTCACACGCTGAATTCCGGGGGGGGGGGCACGCGAGCTCATCTCACTGGTGCCATTGTGACGATATAGATAGATAGATAGATACGGATATATATACAAGATCTGAGTTTTACTATATAGATATATATATATATATAACATATATAGATAGATATAGATGGGCCAATCACAGGCAGGTGGGGACTAGTGTAGATGGGACATGTTGGTCGGTGTGGGCAAGTTGGACCGAAGGGCCTGTTTCCAAACTGTATAACTCAAAATAGTATGAACTGCAGATTACATTCTGTATAAACATAGACCCCACGACAGTAGTGTCATTAAAAAAAAATCCTTGAATTTCCTTTGCTTACAAGATCACCCCCAGATCAAATTAATCACCATTACTATGTCCTACTAATTGTACCCATTGAAGACCTTCTTTGGAACTCAATTAAACTTTTTACAAAGGTTTTAACTATAAATATAAAAGTTTATATTTCCCCAATAAACAGGTAATTGAAACACGAGGTTGCAGATTCTATAATTTTGAGCACTAAGAATACGCTGGAAGAAATTAGAAGGTTAGGTAGTATAAGAAAATAACTGCAGATGCTGGTACAAATCGAAGGTATTTATTCACAAAATGCTGGAGTAACTCAGCACGTCAGGCAGCATCTCGGGAGAGAAGGAATGGGTGACGTATCGGGTCGAGACCCTTCTTCAGACTGAAGTTCAGTCTGAAGAAGGGTCTCGACCCGATACGTCACCATTCCTTCTCTCCCGAGATGCTGCATGACCTGCTAATTTACTCCAGCATTTTGTGAATAAATACCTTCGAGCAGGTTACGTAGCATCTGTGGAGAAAAAAATGGACAGATTACATTTTAGGTTCGTCTGAGACTGGTGTAGAAGGGAGAGAGTTGGTAGAAAAGATATGGGGAAGGGGTGGGACAAGAGCCGAGTTAGTGACAGGAGGACACATGGAATCAAAAAAGACAAAGTACTGGAGTAACTCAGAGAGTCAGGCAGCAGATCTGGAAAACATGGATAGGCAATGTTGTGTCATGTGGGGTTCGGGTCAACTGAAGACGGGTCTCGACCTGAAAAGTTGCTTATCCATATTCTCCAGTGATACAGCCTGACCTGCTGAGTTAATCCAGCAGGAGTAACTTTAGCTTATTTTTAAGGTACAGGTTGGTTCAGGAAAGGAATAGTTAATTGTCAACAAGTCAAATGGGAGAGAGAAGGGTGGAGAAAGTGTAAGGCTGGAGGTGGTAAATTGGAGTAGACAAAAGACTACAGATGGCAGCATCTGATAAGGAGGCAAGGTGAGTAGTGAAATGTAGAACCAGAAAGCGGGATGGCGGGTACTGTGGAAGAGAGGGGGGTGATAGGGTCCCCCAAGGTGGTAGGAGTCTAAGATGAGCAGGAGGAGGATGCATAGGAGAGGAAGGGGGTGGCACGAGGAGTGCTGGGGGGAATCTAAAGAAATGTATGTGTGAGGTAGATGAGGAGACAATATGTTGGTGGAGGGATGTTACCTGAGAATTCAATATTCATGTCGTTGGGTTGTAGGTGAAAGAGGTGTTGTTTTAGTTTGTGGATGTCACCGTGGCATTGGAGGGGACCATGGATAGACAGGTTTTAAACAGGTAAGAGGGCAATGTTCAGTTTTAACTATCTTTTTTTAAGTTACTTAAAACTGGAGTACTCATAAGGTGCCAACTAAAATCAAACAAAAATGTTTTCTGTGATAAACCCAATGTCACCTGTATTAATAAAACCCAATATTTTGGAAAACATACCTAGTTACCATTCCCAATATATCAATAATATGTTTAATACAAAGTCCACTTCCAAAGACATTGATCAAAAGAACGTTATAGAAAATGTCACTTCAATGTAATGCAAATAAGCACGGACAGAAAACGTAGAGAAAAAGAATACTTCTCAAAACAATTTGTATCTGGATCACAAGTTGCACCAGACCAACCATCTTTGCCTCTGCACTCAACAATGCATGAACAAAGCTTTTTCCTCTGGGCAGATGTATTACTTTTACTTGAAGTGTGCTGACCTATCTTCTGCAACTGCCATGTCATAAAATGTCAGCTTCATCATCTTTACACTACGAGTTTGACATCAACTTCAGAATTTGGAGTCAAGCCAAATATCTTACAATTTCCTGTTTTTCAGAGCTCACTACATTATTAGCTCTGAACGGCAACTTAAGTGTTACCAATTCAGGACTTGTTATTGGTACATGTATCATAAAAATAATTTTAAAAGTCAAGATACAGTTAAATATCAATAAAGTGGCAATTTTAGCAACATGACTAACAATAAGTTTAAATTAAATTTAAAATAATTTTGTTTTTCTGTAGCAAACTACGTGACATCCCATGGGATCAGAATCATTGTAATGTCAATGTAGATGTCTGATAATAATAATAACAACTTTATTTGTATAGCACTTTTCATACAATTGACATTACAACAAAAGTTTAGAATAATCTGTCTGAGATTTTGGTTGAAGTATAAATATTGGCCAGTTGACCACAAAAGTGCAAAATATTCTGCAACATTCATAATATTCTGCATTGTCCTCCAATAGTACAATTTTTAAAATTAAGTACATCAAATTTTAAGTATGTTCCTCATAAAATTCAGTGTAAAGACTTACCCCTATTTCCAGGTGGCTGGAGACCATCTCCTGTCAAGCCACACCACCCCACTGGAAAAATATCACGGGAGTCATATTTGCACCAGTAGTCAAATGCGCCTCTCCAACCATCAAATGTTATAAAAATGTCTTCTCCTTTCACTTCACTAATAGTTGCTGGACAAATCAGATGAGGGTTTTTCCGATCCACGGCTTCAGTTTCATCCCAACTTTGAAATGATTATGCTGTGGACTTGGAGGTTCCTCCAAGAGAAGAAAAAATATACATTAAGAAGTGTATACATTCAATTAAAACTTAAATAATATTTCCACTATAAATAAAATTAAATTTAGGAAATTAAAAGAAAGTACTACAGGTTTGGCAGTCACACTTTGCTTTTTAATGTATACTTGAATATTTTTTTCAAATGAAGTTTGCTTGTAGATTCATAACCGAGAATCAAACGTTGTCCTTTTTTGAAAGGACCATGGCAGGTGGAGGGAAGCTGACTTTTTGCATTGGAATTATTCAGCCACTTCACAACTTTAGCATAACCAACCAGAGTTGAGCTTATTCCTCATACATCATATCACCAACACAAACTACTTCCATTTGATTGACATTTAACTTCTTCGAGGTGACGAAGATCAATGAAGGAATGAATTTCTCAAACTGAAAATAAGTAGTCCCAGCATCTTATGCTAAAATAGAATTTTGCTTTGTTCCAGGTAGTGTCCTCTTGCAAGGTATAAATATGGCAGCACAGTGGTGTAGCTGGCAGAGCTGCTGCCTTACAGTGTCAGAGCCCCATGTACAATCCTGACCTGAGGTGCTGTCTGTGTAGTTTGCACTGTGACCACATGGATTTCTTCCGGATGCTCCGGTTTCCTCCCACATCCCCTAGGCAAGCTGCTTTGCTTCTACAAATTGGCTTCTACAAATTGCCCCCAGCGTGCAGAAAGTGGATACGAAAGTGGGATCATTTTGTACTCTTGTGAATGGATGATCGATGATTAGAGTGGACTCCATGGGCCGAAGGGCCTATTTACATGCAGTATTTTTTCAATCAATCCTGCTTACGTTGGTTTAATAAACTTTTTATAATCCTGTATTTACAGCACAAGTTTAATCACAAGCAAAAATATGAGCCAAGTGCATTATATCCACAAAACATTTTGTACATGTTTGAATACACCTTGTCATTAATACAGATGGTGGAATTATTTCCTGCATATAAATAATACTTCATTCATATCCTGGAGTTCTTCATTAATAATGAATTATTTTTCAAGTACCTTTACTTGAAGTAAACATGGGAAATCTCTAGATTCTTTCAAATTGCAATCTAGAATCTTTTTGCAATGTTATGCAAGAAAAATAGATCTATGGAGGACAACTTTCAGTCAGTTTATTGTCACGTATACCGAGGTACAGCAAAAAGCTTTTGTTGCATGCTAACCAGTCAGCAGAAAGAAAATACATGATTACAATCAAGCCATTCACAGTGTACAGCTTCATGTAAGGGAATAATGTTTAGTGCAGGATAAAGCCAGTAAAGTTCGATCAAATATAGACAAAGGGTCACCAATGAGGTAGATAGTAGTTCAGGACTGCTCACTAGTTGTGGTATAAAGGTTCAGTTGCCTAACAACAGCTGGGAATAAACTGTCCCTGAATGTGGAGGTGTGACATTTCATACTTTTATACCTTTTGCCTGATGGAGAGGGAAGAAGTGGGAGTGGCCAGGGTGCGACTTTTCGTTGATTATGTGCTGGCCTTGCTGAGGCAGCGCAAGGTATAAATGGAGTCAATGAAAGGGAGGTTGGTTTGCCTGATGGTCTGGGCTGTGTCCACAATTCACTGCAATTTCATGGGTCTTGGATGGAGTTTCTCCCTTGACCACATTCAGTTCTGAAACACCTTGACAAATAGGAGACTTCTGGCAGGATGTTATTCCTTGACCACAGTTCAGTCTTCAATTCCAGAATATCATAAAATAATCTCTCAACCTCTGAATCTTGGCATTGAGGCCTCCATCTGAAACTGGCTTCTGAAACTTATCATTGGCAGACCTCAGCTGGTCAGAACCGGTCATAACATTTCCTCCACCCTAATGTTCAACATTGGTGCACCTTGGGGTAGTGCTCTCAGTCTCCTTCTCTACTTCCTGTGTACCCATGACTGTGGGGCCAAATACAGCATTAATTTGATCTTTAAGTTCACCGATAGTAGCACTGGTATTGTGATACCACAACAATCTTATTGTCATTCTATGAGACTGTAGAGCAAAGAGGTTGGGAACCTTGCATTATGGTGTCATAATGACAACTCAGCCCTTAACTTCAGCAGGACACAGGAGTTGGTTTGTTGACCTAAGGAAACAAAGGGGTGAATTTAACTGTGTTCTCATCAATGGTGTTGCCGTTATGGATAGTTGACAACTTCAAGTTCCTATTAACAGGAATCTAACCCGGTCCTTTCAATTGATGTAGTGATTAAGAAAGAGCATCCGTGTATTTACTTGTGTTGTCCGAGAAGATTTAGCATGTTCACATAGATTCTCTTGAACTTCTACAGATGCGCTATAGAAAGTAGTTAACAGGGTGCATCTCAGCCAGGTATGACTGTTCTGCTCGACCACCTGAACCTACAGAGAGTGGTGAACACAGTTCAGTCTATCACAGGCCTGTCACTTCCATCCAAATTATTTTCATGTGTAGAAAGGAATTGCAGATGCTAGTTTATACCAAAGTGCTGGAGTAACAGAGGAGAAGGAGAACTTCCTCAAATTAGGCATACCCAATCAGAAGAAGGCTCCGGACCCAAAACGTCACCCCTCCTTTTTCTCCAGAGATGCTGCATGACCCACTGAGTTACTCCAACTCTGTGCCTATCCTCGGTCCATTTTCATGATGTGTTGCACGAGGAAGGTTGGAAGTAGTGTCAAAGATAGTCCCTTTTTCTTCTACCTTCTGGGAGAAATAAAGGAGCTAAAAGCCCAGATGTCCAGCCCAAGAAAAGCTTGTTAGCAGACTCCTAACACACTCATTCCTTTCACACCGCTTTACTGAGGTGCTGCCATGTACTTCGATTCTTAACTGCACCTCATTCGGTTATTCCATTATTGCACTTCAGTATTTTGCTTTGCATCACTTCAGATTACATTACAGGTGCTCCTCAACTTCCGATGGGGTTACATTCCGAGAAACTCATCGCAAACCAAAAATATCGTACGTCGAAATTCATTTAATACACCTGATCATGTGGCCGGAAATGAGCTGCACCTCGCTACAGGTCCGCTGCCATTTGCACCATTGCAAAGAGTCAAAATAGCGGAAGTTGAAGCATCGTAAATCAGGGAACATCTGTACAATCTTTGTACCATTCATTTATTTATATATTGCTGATCAATTAATAATGTGGTATACTTTTTTACTCTTTAAGCTTCATGCGAACAAGGAATTTCATTGCACCATGGTGTATTTGACAATAAATGTATCCAAATTCAATCTAAGCACAGTCGGCACAATGGATTATGACAGATAATCTGTTATTTTAGTGATGCTAGTTGAGGAAGACATTTTTGGCAGGTGACCAGGGAACCTATATCTCTTCAAATATTGCAACAAACAATGTTATGCCGATCTCACGAGGCCAAATTTAAAGTTCCTTCTAAGAGAGCATACGGAAAAACCCAATATTGCCTTAAACAGGCACTGAAAAGTTAACCCAAATTTATATGGTCAAGTTAGAAACCCTTCAATGTAATATAAAATGTTTTCAATTTGTCTTTTCAAATATCCTGCTGTTTGTTAAAATCTTTTGCGGTAATGTTACTTTATACTTTGAGAGAATGCGATATTACTTATTTTAAATCTAATGTTATATTCACATCACCTTTTCAAAAACATCCTTGTATTGTTCCCAAAAGATGGTGACATGCCCACTTGCGAAAGCCATCTCTTAAAATCAGTATCACCTAATAACGTTATACTAAATCTTAATATTTTATTTAAGGGGTGGGAAGGTCGTGTCAAACACACATCAATAAAAATTCAAAAAAGAGTAAGGCACAAGACGAAATGGTATTTCTTACCTTCTTAAATATAGATGCTGGGGCCATTTCAGCTCCATTTAGTGTTCTCAACAGAAACATTGGCCAGGAGGAGGCATTCATTCGGAATCCTGTTCACTCATGCAAAACAAACACGAGTTAGATTTAAACAGTAATGAAAACCAAAGTCATGTAGTAAAAAAGCCCATTCCATGTTACACAATATGAATACGGCCTTCTTCGCCGACTTACTCCAGCTTTGTGTTCATCTTACATCCCTTCAAAGATGTCTGGATCTAGTTATAGTTAAATACCTATTTTCAATTATCAGTAAAAGTTCAATGAACTCCACATGACATGAATCCTTATGTCCAAAACACCAGCTCTTCATCACGCTCTGCTGAACTCTGTTCACCCATTAAATCTTACGTAATCAACTTTTCTAATTGTTTTCCCTTCTGCTTTGCGTTGGAGTCTTACAACATGAAAACAGTTCCTTCGGCCCAACTTTACCATGCAGACCAACATGCCCTATCTACACTAATCCCACCTACCTGTGCTTGGCCTATACACTTCTAAACCTTTCCTTTCCATGTGCCTGTCCAAATGTTTTTTAAATGTTGTGATAGTACCAACTCATCTGCAAGCTCGTCCAATATACCTAACACACTTTGTGTCACTCAAATTCCTAATCAGTCTTCCCCTCTCACCATAAACCTTTTACTCTGGGTAAAAGACTCTGCATTTACCCTATCTATTCCCTTCATGATCTTATACATCTCTAAAAGATGACCCCTCATCATCCTGCACTCCAAGGAATAAAGTCCTAACCTCTCCCTATACCTCAAGCCCTCACATCCTGGCAAAATACTCGTAATGTTTTTTAGTTTAGAGATACGGCGTGGAAACAGGCCCTTTGGCCCACTGAGTTTGCCTGACCAGCAATCCCAGCATACATAAGCACTGTCCTACGCACTTGGTAAATTTATAATTTTACCAGGGCCAACTAACCTACAAACCTGTACGTCTTGAGTGTAAGAGGAAACCAGTGCACCAGGAGAAAACCCACGCAGTCACAGGGACCACGTAAAAACTCTGTGCCGAAAGCACCTATCGTCAGGATCAAACACGGGTCTCTGGTGCTGTAAGGCAAAAACTGTACCGCTGTGCCACTGTGCCATCCCTACCAGAACAGAGAGGAAGGGAAGGGGTCCCAGGAGAAGGCAACTTCATTCAAGGATGATCAGGATGCAGTTCTCTGAAACACACTTCAACAAAAATCCTATTTTGTTCCGGAGAAAATCAGATGCTGCAGGCATACAGCAGTGCCTTAACCTTGCTGCCAATGGGGTTTTAGTTCATAAAAAGAGAAAATGCTGACTCAGTACGTCAAGCAGCATCTGTGCAGGCCAAGAACAATGTTCTAGGTTAGTGATCCTTTTCTGCACCCTTTCCAGCTTAACATCTTTCCTTTAATAAGGTGACCAAAACTGAAAACAATACCCCAAATGTGGCCTCACAATGTCTTGTACATCTGTAACGTAACATTCCACTTCTATACTCAATACTCTTATTAATGAAGACCAATGTGCCGAAAGCCTTCTTGACCACCCTATTTACCTGTGATGTCACTTTCAAGGAACATGTACCTGCATTCCTAGATCCTGCTGCTCTATAACACTCCTCAGAACCCTGTGAAAGTCCTGCCTAAGTTTCACTTCCTAAAACACAACACCTCATACTTACTTGTATTAAACTCCATCAACAATTCCTCAGCCCACTTGCCAAACTGATCAAGATCCTGCTGTAATTTTTGACAACCATCTTTGCTATCTACAATGCCACCCACTTTTGTGTCACCTGTAAATTTACTAATCATGCCTTGTACATTCTAATCCAAATTGTTGATATAAACTACAAACACCAATGGGCCAACCACGAATCCACAAGTCATACCACTAGTCACAGTCATCCAGTTTGAGAAACAACCTTCCACCATCACCCTCTGCTTCCATTCATTAAGTCAATTCCTGCTATCCAGTCAGCAAGCACTCCCTGGATCACATATGATCTAACCTTCCAGAGTAGCTTACCATGCTGAACCTTATCAAATGCCTTTTCAAATCATATTTTAAAACGTCTGCTCTCTTCTATTTTAAGTACTTTGTAAGTAGATGTATTATACAAATTATTCCAATTGAACACAACAAATTATTCCAATTGAACACAACTGACTAAGCCATATGGAGAATGTCTGGAACCTTTCCTGATCCAATTCTAAAATATGAGCCAAGTTCCATACATTTTGAGAAATGAACTGTATTTTGCAGATTGGGTGTGTTCTCGAGGGAAAAATACCTCCAGTTCTATATCTTCTATATACTAAAACTCTCATTTGTTTGTTTATTTGTTCGAGGAGAGAGTGGGGGAGGCGGGGGTGGGGGAGAGTGAGAGTGGGGCTGGAGAGGAGCGAATGGGGAAAGGGGGGTGGGTGCGAGTGAAAGTGGGGGTGGGAGAGGGGAGTGGGAGGGAGAGGGGGACAGCGGAGGTGAAGTGGTGGGGGGAAGGTCGACAGTGGGGGTCAGGGAAGAGGGGAGAGTGGGGGGGACGGGGAGGGTGGGAGGAGCAGAGAGGGAGGGTGGGAGGAGCAGAGAGTGGGGGTGGGAGGGAGAGTGGGACTGGGGAGGGGACAGCGGGGGTGGGAGGGGACAGCAGGGGTGGGGGTGGTGGGGGAAGGTGGACAGTGGGGGTCAGGGAAGAGGGGAGAGTGGGGGGAGGTAGTGGGGAAGGGAGGGAAAGGGGGGAAGGGGACAGTGAGAGTTAAAGGGGGAGTAGGGGATGGAGGAGGGTGGGGAGAGGAGAGGGGGGGAAGAGAGAGTGGGGGTTGGGGGGAAGGGGACAGTGAGAGTTAAAGGGGGAGGAGGGGGTGGGGGGAGGGTGAGGAGAGGAGAGAGGGGGTGTGGGGGGAAGAGAGTGGGGGTGGGGGGAAGAGGAATAGTGGGGGTCAGGGGAGAGTGAGGGTGGGGAAGAGGGGAGAGTGGGGGGGGAGAGGGTGGGGAAGAGGGGAGAATGGGGGGGAGAGGGTGGGGAGGAAAGGGGGAGGGGGACAGTGAGAATGCTGAAGGATGAGGGGGGGGTCTTATTGAAACATATAAGATAATTAGGGGATTGGACACATTAGAGGCAGGAAACATGTTCCCAATGTTGGGGGAGTCCAGAACAAGGGGCCACAGTTTAAGAATAAGGGGTAGGCCATTTAGAACGGAGAAGGTGTGGAATTCTCTGCCTCAGAAGGCAGTGGGGGCCAGTTCGGTGGATGCTTTCAAGAGAGAGCTGGATAGAGCTCTTAAGGATAGCGGAGTGAGGGGGTATGGGGAGAAGGCAGGAACGGGGTTCTAATTGAGAGTGATCAGCTATGATCGCATTGAATGGCGGTGCTGGCTCGAAGGGCTGAATGGACTACTCCTGCACCTATTGTCTATTGTCTGTAATGCGGGTGGGGCGCGTAGGTGTAGGGGAGGGTGGAGGTAGGAGGGCATGAGGGTGGGGGGGAGGAGAGAGTCGAGGCTGGGGGTAGGTGAGGAGGGGTGGAGGAGAGCGGGGGGGTGGGGGACAGTGAGAGTGGGGCTGGGGAGGAGAGAATGTGGGTGGTGGGGGGGCAGAGTGGGGGAAAGGGGGGTGGGGGAGACCGAGAGTGGGGCTGGGGGAGGAGAGAATGTGGGGGTGGGGGGAGGAGAGTGTGGGGGAAAGGGGGATGGTGGAGAATGGGGGGTGGGGGAAGAGTGCGAGTGGGGGTGGGAGGGAGAGTGGGACTGGGGAGGAGGGCAGAGTGCGGGTGGGGAGGAGGAAGGGTGGGGGGAAGGGGACAGCAGGGGAGGGAGGGGGTGGTGGTGGTGGGGGGATTGAGAGAGTGGGGGTAGGGGGAAGGGGGACAGTGGGGGTCAGGGGAGAATGGGGGGAGGGGGACAGTGAGAATGCGGGAGGGGCAAGTGGGTGGAGGGGAGGGGGGTGAGGGTGGGGGAGGAGAGAGTGGGCGAGGAGGGGTGGAAGAGAGAGGGGGGTGGGGGAGAGTGTGAGTGGGGCTGGGGGAGAATGAGAGTGGGGCTGGGGGAGGAGAGAATGTGGGGGATGGGGGTGAGGAGAGAATGTGGGGGATGGGGGTGAGGAGAGAGTGGGAGGAGAGAGTGGGGAGGGGGGAGGAGAGAGTGGGGAGGGGGGAGGAGAGAGTGGGGAGGGGGGAGGAGAGAGTGGGGGAGGGGGAGGAGAGAGTGGGGGAAAGGGGGGGTAGGGGAGAGTGAGAGTGGGGGTGGGAGGGAAAGTGGGACGGGGAGGAGGGCAGTGTGGGGTGGGGAGGAGGGAAGAGTGGGGGTGTGGAGGAGGGGTGGGGGGAAGGGGACAGCAGGGGTGGGGGGGAGGAGGGGGTGGTGGTGGGGGAGGATGAGAGAGTGGGGGTGGGGGAGAAGGGGAAAAGTGGGGGGCAGGGAAGAGTTGGGGGTAGGGAGGGGGGCATAAGGGTTGAGGGTGCTACAACAATACAGGAGAGGCTTTGGGTCCAAGGCTCCTCGGTCACACCCTCTCCCCTTCCCTGTACCGAGGATATATCCGTGTGGACTATCAGTGATTTCGGCAAAACGGTAAACCCCAGCGCCACAATTTTTGCACCACCTTAATCACCACTCTCCCCGCTGGTGCCTATAACATTTTTATTTAAATTGGTCTTATATTTGTTAAGTTAGATAGGTTTTAATGTTAAAATTTTCATTCCTAACCGATATCTTGAAGGTCTTCAGTGTGTGACGTCACAATGGGACCCGTGCGCCTGTGAAATGAGCTCTTGTCCCCGTCCCCCCTCTGGTATTCAGCATCTGACGTCACAATGGAACCCCCACGTCTTCAAGAGATGAGCTCGTGCGCCCCCCCCCCCCCCCCAACCTTTAACTGATACGCTCCTCGCCCCCCCCCGGACCTTCAACTGATGCGCCCCCCCCAACCTTTAACTGATGCGCTCTCCCCCCCGACCTTTAACTAAGCTCCTCCCCCCTACCTTTAACTAATGCCCCCCCCCCGCGGACAATTAACTAATGCCCCCCCCCCCCCCCCCCCCGGACCTTTACTTTAACTAATGCGCTCGCCCAGTAAACCGCCGTCTGTCCCTGCTTCTGACATTCCTCAGATCGGGCAGCGCTGACCGCCGGGAGGTGAAGTCGGGGGGGGGGGGGGGGGGGGGGGGAAAGCAGCACTCGGCCGACTGACGGGAGTGCCTGCCAATGAGCGTGTGGGGTGACGAGAGCTCTGCTGCTGCTCTCCCGTCGTGTCGTCATCCCCCGCAAGCCCTCAACCCCGCCGCCGGGAGGTGTAGTCGCCGTCGACTCTCCCGCTCGGGGCGGGAAGGTGGGAGGGGATGCGGCACCCGCCCGACTGACGGCAGTGCCTGCCAATGAGCATGTGGAGTGACGAGAGCGCTGCTGCTGCTGCTGCTGCTGCTGCTGCTGCTGCTGCTGCTGCTGCTGCTGCTGCTGCTGCTGCTGCTGCTGCTGCTGCTGCTGCTGCTGCTGCTGCTGCTGCTGCTGCTGCTGCTGCTGCTGCTGCTGCTGCTGCTGCTGCTGCTGCTGCTGCTGCTGCTGCTGCTGCTGCTGCTGCTGCTGCTGCTGCTGCTGCTGCTGCTGCTGCTGCTGCTGCTGCTGCTGCTGCTGCTGCTGCTGCTGCTGCTGCTGCTGCTGCTGCTGCTGCTGCTGCTGCTGCTGCTGCTGCTGCTGCTGCTGCTGCTGCTGCTGCTGCTGCTGCTGCTGCTGCTGCTGCTGCTGCTGCTGCTGCTGCTGCTGCTGCTGCTGCTGCTGCTGCTGCTGCTGCTGCTGCTGCTGCTGCTGCTGCTGCTGCTGCTGCTGCTGCTGCTGCTGCTGCTGCTGCTGCTGCTGCTGCTGCTGCTGCTGCTGCTGCTGCTGCTGCTGCTGCTGCTGCTGCTGCTGCTGCTGCTGCTGCTGCTGCTGCTGCTGCTGCTGCTGCTGCTGCTGCTGCTGCTGCTGCTGCTGCTGCTGCTGCTGCTGCTGCTGCTGCTGCTGCTGCTGCTGCTGCTGCTGCTGCTGCTGCTGCTGCTGCTGCTGCTGCTGCTGCTGCTGCTGCTGCTGCTGCTGCTGCTGCTGCTGCTGCTGCTGCTGCTGCTGCTGCTGCTGCTGCTGCTGCTGCTGCTGCTGCTGCTGCTGCTGCTGCTGCTGCTGCTGCTGCTGCTGCTGCTGCTGCTGCTGCTGCTGCTGCTGCTGCTGCTGCTGCTGCTGCTGCTGCTGCTGCTGCTGCTGCTGCTGCTGCTGCTGCTGCTGCTGCTGCTGCTGCTGCTGCTGCTGCTGCTGCTGCTGCTGCTGCTGCTGCTGCTGCTGCTGCTGCTGCTGCTCTCCTCTCCCCTCACACGCCCTCCCCCTCGCCTCGCACTCCCTCAACCCCGCCGCCGGGAGGTGTAGTCGCCGTCGCCTCCCCCGCTGGGGGGGGGGGGGGGGGGGGGGGGGGGTGAAAGAGGGGATTGGTATTGCCCGCTTTGCTGCTGCTCTCCCCTTCCCCCCCCCTCCCTCGCACGCCCGCTCGACGTTCCATTGGTCCGCTCACCACGACGTGGGCGCCATTCATTGGCTCCGACCTCACCACGACGTGGGCGCCATTCATTGGCCCGATTGGGCCGGGTCCCTACGTGGGGTGCAGTGATTGGCTCCGTCCTCCCGCTCTATGTGGGTGGAGCAGTTGCTTCGTGAGGAGCAGAGTGGGGGCGGGATGGAAAGAGGGACAGCAGGGGAGGGGTGGTGGTGGTGAGGGGGAAGAGAGAGTGGGGATGGGAGGGAGTGCGGGAGGGAGGGAAAGGGGGGGAAGATGGGTGGGGGGGAAGGGGACAGTGAGATTGAAAGGAGGGGGAGGGTGGGGGAGGAGAGAGGGGGTGTGGCAGGAAGGGGGTGATGGTGGGGGAAGAGAGTGGGGGTAGGGGGAAGGGGGACAGTGGGGATAGTGGGGAAGAGGGGAGAGTGGGTGGGGGAGAGTGGGGGGGAGGGGGACAGTGAGAATGCAGGTGGGGCGAGTGGGTGGAGGGGAGGGTAGAGGTGGGAGGGGGATGAGAGAGTGGGGGAGACGGGGGAGGGTGAGGAGAGGTGGAGGAGAGAGGGGGCTGGGGGAGAGTGAGAGTGGGGCTTGGGGAGAGTAAGAGTGGGGTTGGGGGAGAGTAAGAGTGGAGCTGTGGGAGAGTAAGAGTGGGGCTGGGGAGGAGAGAATGTGGGGGGGAGGAGAGTGGGGGAATGGGGGTGGGGAAAGGGGGTGGGGGGAGGAGAGAGTGGGAGAAAGGGGGCTGGGGAGAGAGAGTGGGGCTGGGGGGGTAGAGAGTGGGGCGGGGGGGTAGAGAGTGGGGGGGAGGGGAGAGTGGTGGAAAGGGGCGTGGTGGGGAATGGGGGGTGGATGAGAGTGCGAGTGGGGGTGGGAGGGAGAGTGGGACGGGGAGGAGGGCAGGGTGCGGTGGGGAGGAGGGAAGAGTGGGGATGGGGAGAAGGGGTGGGGGAAGGGGACAACAGGGGTGGGGGGAGGAGGGGGTGGTGGTGGGGGGAATGAGAGAGTGGGTGTGGGGGGCAAGGGGGACAGGGAAGATGGGAGAGTGGGGGGTGGGAAGGGGGGGCGATAAGGGGGATTGAGTTGGGGGCTGAGGGTGCTACACCAATACAGGAGAGGCTTTGTGTCCAGGGCTCCTCGGTCACACCCTCTCCTCTTCCCTGTACCGCCTTTAATTGCGCTCCCCTCCCCTGGAGGAGCACGGCACCACAGTGAAGGAGAAAGAAGATGGCCGCTGGCAGGACGGTGTCAGTGGCTCCCTCTCCCCTCCCCCACCCCATTCCCCCTCCTCAACCGCCCCCTTCTCAACCGCCCCCTCTCCCCCCCCTTGAGATTCTCTTCTTCTTTTTTTTTCAAGACAATTTATTTTAAAGAAAAAACGTGATTTCCCCAGGTCACAATGGAAACCCTACGAGGAACGAGCCCAACGGGCCCACTTGGTCTAGCATACTATTAAAACTCAGATCGTGTGTGTGTGTGTGTGTGTGTGTGTGTGTGTGTGTGTGTATAAAAAAGAAAATAACTGCAGATGCTGGTACAAATCGAAGGTATTTATTTACAAATGCTGGAGTAACTCAGCAGGTCAGGCAGCATCTCGGGAGACGTTTCGGGTTGAGACCCTTCTTCAGACTGATATATATACACACACACACAATTGTATATAGGCCTGCATCTTGGAGCCTGCGGAGGACTTGTTCGAGGTTGTCGAAGTGTGCTTCCTCAGAACTACCTGTGACGAGCAGATCGTCCAGATACACAGCAACTCCAGAAATCCCCGCCAGAAGATTGTCCATCGTACGCTGAAATACAGCCGGTGCTGTTGAAATGCCAAACAGCGACGGGTATTTATCGTCACCGGTTCACAGGATCCGACGACCAAACCAACTGCTGGTAAGCGTGCGACAGGTTACGTTTGGTGAACTGCTTCGCCTTCACCAGCTTCGTAAACAACTCATCAATCCGAGGTATCGGATACGTATCAGCGGCACTGGTCGAGCCTTGATGGTACAGCCGGGTCGATGTTGATGTCGACTTCGATGCCCTTGAGTGTCCCGAGTTCCGCTTTGAAGAGGTCACCGTATTTGGAGAGGAGGCTCTACAGGTGGTCGTTCACGTTGACCTGGTTCACCTCCTGCCAGTTGAGTTGCAGAACTTTCAACCAATCACGGTCAAGTAGGCTTGGCCCCACCCCCTTCACTCACAAGAGAGTGGGGAAAGGGGGGGTGGTGGGGAAAGGGGGGTGGGGGGAGTAAGAGTGGGGCTGGGGGAGATTGGGGCTGGGGGAGAGGGGTGCGGGCAGGGAGTGGGGGTGGGGAGTAGGGCAGGGTGGGTTTGGGGAGAAGGGAAGAATGGGGTGGGGAGAGTGGGGGTGGGGAGGAGGGAAGATGGAGGTGGGGGGAGAGTGGGGTGCGGGCAGGGAGAGTAGGGGTAGGGAGGGAGGTGGGGGCGAGTGGGGAATGGGGTGGGAAGGGGGAAATGGGGGTGGAGGCAGGGCTGGGGGTAGGGGAGGGGAAAGTGGGGATGAGGGCAGGGGAGAGGCAAGTGGGGGTGGGTTGGGGGGGATGGAGTGGGTCAGTGGGGGTGTTGTAGTTCGTGACCTATTAACAGAATAGTCAGACAACCAAAATCGTTTAACCTCTTTATTCTACTCACCCAGGTGGGAGAGAGCCTAGATACCGGAGTGTTCAAAAACACTCAGGAAGCTAGTGTAGTCCCTCTTTCCAAAAGCTTACATTTACACACCTTTTATACCCTAAATACATGTGCCAGTATTTTTCCATCACTGCCTTATATGGCAAGTTTACAATACTCTATAAATCTTTATGTGTCTTTCGGGACCTCCGTGTCCGTCGTGTCCATCGTGACCTCTTCTTTCTTGGGAACAAAGGGCAGTCCATATGGCAAGATGTTCTTCTTAACACTTCAAAGTTTTGAGGCCAGTTGCTGATATCAGAGGATACGCTCAGCCACAAACCGCGCTTCCATGCTGACAACAGGATGCCTCAGGAATAATCCGAGCTGGAGCTTTTACACCCCTGCAATAAAACCCACAAAGCTGCATTCGTAATGTTAGCCCTTACAGGGGGAGAAGGGGGATTGAGTGGCGGGGTTGAGGGTGGTACAATATAGGAGAGGCTTTGCGTCCAGGCTAATCACACCCACTCCCCTTCCTTGTCCCCCTCTACGAGGAATGAGCCCAACGGGCGCGCGCACGGGCCTGACGGACACACGGACAGACACACACAATATATATATATATATATATACACATACACACACACACATATATATACATATATACACACACACACACATATATATATATACATATACACACACATATATATAGATACATATACACACATATATATATATATTGTATACATATACACATATATAATAAACAGCCTCTCATCAACCCTACCAAATCACACTGCATTGTCCATTGTCTAACTTTGAGTTCAGAAAAATTGTACATATTCAGCTTACTTTCAATAATTCAAAAAATAAGCACAAAGTTTGGGAATCAAAGCAGGATTCAATTACGCCATCAGAATTACGCACCATACAAATTCAGATATTCTTTGGGGAGGTGCCCCACTATGAAACAAGAGAGGATTTATTTATTAAAGAATGTACATAAAGATTTTTGGGGCAAATGATACACACAACTTTTAAAATGTTAACTTCACTTCCATAACCATAATTATCAATCTAACATTTGATTTTCTCTAAATTTGTACAGCATAATTAATGAACTATCTTGTTGTTTGAGTAACCAATTCGTTCTGTAGGAAGTCAGTTATTTAAATTTATATTGTGTTGAAAGTACACCATTAATTCAATTAGATGTAAAGAATTCAATATTGCAAAAGGTTTCCTACCAAGTGGAGGCTGCAGCATTCCACTGTTCTTCTCACAAGTCCCAATAGGTTGTATATCAGATGAGTCAACCAATCGCCAAAAGTCATTTTTGTTGTCACTCCCATCAAGTCGTAATCGTAGCCTTGCTCCTGTTATTCCAACCACTGTAGCGATGCAAATGGAGGTAACATTTCTTGGATCCTGAGCCTCAAGCTTCATATTGATTTTGAACTCATTGCTGGGTGGAATTCTCGGCTGAAGTGAAGGTACAATATAAATACAAGTCTTGAGTGAAAATTATTGTCCATATTTTCATAAATAGATCAAATCAACTAAGTACTTCTATATATTCTAAATATTTCTATCAAATCAACTAAGTACTTCAGGAGGGTGATGGCGGAAGGATGTTTTTTGGACTGGAGGCCTGTGATTAGTGGTGTTCCTTCAGTGCTGGGCCCATTGGTGTTTATCATCAAAATCAATTATTTAGATGAGAACGTACATGGCATGATTAGTATAAGAAAATAACTGCAGATGCTGGTACAAAATCGAAGGTATTTATTCACAAATTGCTGGAGTAACTCAGCAGGTCAGGCAACATCTCAGGATAGAAGGAATGGGTGACGTTTTGGGTCGAGACCCTTCTTCAGACTGATGTCAGGGGGGCAGGACAAAGGAAGGATATAGGTGGAGACAGGAAGATAGAGAGAACTGGGAAGGGGGAGGAGAAGAGAGGAACAGAAGAGAGGAACAGAGGAACTATCTAAAGTTGGAGAAGTCAATGTTCATATCGCTAGGCTGCAAGCTGCCCAAGCGGAATATGAGGTGCTGTTCCTCCAATTTCCAGTGGGCTTCACTATGGCACTGGAGGAGGCCCATGACAGAAAGGTCAGACTGGGAGTGGGAGGGGAAGTTGAAGTGCTCAGCCACCGGGAGATCAGGTTGGTTAAGGCGGACTGAGCGAAGGTGTTGAGCGAAACGATCGCCGAGCCTGCGTTTGGTTTCGTCGATGTAAAGAAGTTGATTTGGTTTCGCCGATGGAAAGAAGTTGATTTGATTTCACCGATGTAAAGAAGTTGCAGATGACATTGAAGTGGGTGGTTTTGTAGATAGTGAAGATGGTTGTCAAAGATTACAGCAGGATCTTCTTCGGCAGGTGGGCAGAGGAATGGTTAATGGAATTCAATATAGACAAATGTGAGGTGTTGCCCTTTGGGAAGTCTAACATGGGTGGGGTCTACACAGGGGAGTGTTGCACAGTAGAGGGATTTAGGAGTACAGGTGCATAGGATCTAGGAGTACAGGTTCATAGTTCATTGAAAATGGCATCACAGGTATACAGGATGGTGAAGGAGGCTTTTGGCACATTGGCCTTCATCAGTCAGAGCATTGAGTATTAATATTGAGAGGTCATGTAACAGTTATCCAAGACGTTGGCGAGGCCACATTTATAGTCTTGTGTTCTGTTTTGGTCACCTTGTTATAGGAAAGATATTGCCAAGACTCGAGGCACTGATCTACAGGGAAAGATTGAGCAGGCGAGGACTTTATTCCTTGAAGCGCAGGAGGATCTGGGTTGATCTTAGAGGTATACAAAATCATGAGGGGATCAGATCGGGTAAACTCAGAGTCTTTTGTCCAGAGTAGGGGAAACTCAAGAACCAGAGAACATAGGTTTAAAGTGAGGGGGGGAGGAAACATTTAATGGGAACCAGAGGGGTCATTTTGTTTACACAAAGGGTGGTGGGTGTATGGAACAAGCTGCCGGAGGAGGTAGGTGAGCCAGGTACTTTTGTAGCGTTTAAAGAAACATTTAGACAGGTACATGGATATGGTAGGTTTAGAGTAGACACAAAATGCTGGAGTAACTTCTCTCCAGAGATGCTGCCTGTCCCGCTGAGTTACTCCAGTATTTTGTGTCTGCCTTCGATTTAAACCAGCATCTGCAGCTCTTTCCTACATATGGTAGGTTTAGAGTGATATGGTCCAAAGCAGACAGGCGAGACTGGTGTAGATGGGGCAAGTTGGTCGGCATGGGCATGTTGGGCCTGTTTCCATGCTATATGACTCTGGTTGAAGGAGACTGCAGACCCTCAAGATATTCCTTTCCCCCAGACCACATGATCCCTGGTCCCCATTGTTTTGTTGCCTGGAAATGTTACATTGAGTCTAAATGCCAAATTATTCAATACTGACCGATACTCAAGGGAGGAGTGAATCAGGGAGTATTTTGAACACATGGTCAATGTTAACTTTTCATATATCATTTTGAAGGCAAATGCAAAATCTGCCAAGTCAATCAAAATTAAACCAAAATGTTAGTCACCATTTCCAAGTCAGGAAGTAAAGTAGCATTAATATTTGGAATATAACATTCCAAAAATATTTCCGTTTTCTCTCGAATTAAGAGACATATGATGTAGATGAGGAGTACATCTTGGATGTGAAAGAACTGACATCTTGAATTACTTTTCAAAGACAAGCAACAACTGCATAAAATCACAACTACAGACAAAAACAAAATTTAAACTTTGAAGTTAAAGAACATGTCAATTTTAACTATTACTTCTATTAGGGTTATATGTACCAGTCAGCAAAGCATGTATTGACAATTAGTGTGAAAAATTAACAGCAAATACATCCTTTGAATAACAGCAGTGAATATTGAATAAAGGACTATACAAATACACCTACATGAAGAGATGTCAAACCTTCATCGTAATGTGAAAAACAAATGAATGTGGAGGTGTAAACAAAGAAAGGATAAACTACTGCAAATGATGCCAAGCACTTTATATTGTGTCGGAATATTAATAATGCGAAGATGTACGAAACCTAGCTAATTTAGCTTATTCAGTTCAAGTACTCAGCAGTTTGATCTTGCAATTAAACAAATAATGAACCCTGTTTCAAAAACCTAATTGACTGTCATCATGTGTAACATGTTACAATTCTGAATTCAGCTTCTGTGGTTACATGTAGAAACAAGGGACTGCAGATGCTGGTTTACAAAAAGTCAAGGTGCTGAAATAACTCAGCGGATCAGGCAGCATCCCTGAAGAACATGGATAGGTGATGTTGCGGGTCAGGGCCTTTCTTCAGACTGGAGATTACATACCTGTCTAAAACAGTGCGGGGGAGCTGGAACTTCTCCACTTTCTTTCAAGTAATCATCCCAGTTAAAATGATCTACGAACAACAAGAACAATTTTGTACAATATAGTGTTATACATATTCTGTTCTTGATAAGTTTTCATAATTGTAACTAAGATATGTTAAAAACAAAAGCATTAGATGAAGGAAAATTGTTATTAAGATATTGAGTAGACTAAAATTTCAGAATATCATAAGTGGCAAAAGAATCTCGTGAATACAAATATATTTTTGTTGCAAGATTACAAAAGTTGCCAAAAATGTAACAATGCTTCATTTTGTGCACATGAATATCTTACAAGATTGTGTTTACTGAGTAAAAAGCAGAGCAATTATACGTGGTGTCATTTTTATTTTCATGGTTCCAAATTACTACACCCATTCAATCTGTATCGCTCAGAAGCTGAACATGCCATGAAAGTTGTAATAAATTAAAATAAAAGATTAAAAAAAACAACCAAGAATAGTAATTACATTGTCATATGTACATGCACAGGGGTACTGCGGAGCAGCAAAGATATATAGCGATAAAATCATGGATTGGATCTCATTTTGTCCAGTGACTCCTTTTTCATTTCCTAAAAGACTGCATTCTTCAGCTAAATAGTAATGTCAAGTATTAATTTTACCCCAAACATCTCACAATTATGCAGAAAAATAGAAAATGAGCAAATACATTTTATCAGAGAAAATAAAATGAGTATCTGTAGAGCAATTCAAGGAACTGAGACCTTTACTGTCGTGGAGATATCATATTGAACTGCTGGATATTTCAAATAATAACAATTAGTTCTTTGGCGAGTTGGAGTGAAGATTTTTGACAGTTAATTTGGTCCAAGCCAGATCATTGCTCTACAGCTGCAGAAATGCCAAAATTCACAAATTGCAAACAAAAAAATGCATTAGCAGCTGAGAAAATAGAACTGAGAAATTCTCTGTAATACTTGCAGATAATGACCTGGATATCATTAGTTTGTATAGGAACTGCAGATGCTGGTTTAAACCGAAGATAGACACAACAAGCTGCAGTAACTCAGTGGGACAGACAGCATCTCTGGAGAGAAGGAATAGGTGGAGTTTCGGGTCGAGACCCTTCTTCAGACTGGGAACATTACAGTTTGGTTCTCTTGCTTTGAACCAATTTCCCAATGTGAATTTTGATTTTTGACTTTGTACTATATTGTTTGTTTTTATATATTAAACTTTGTTATTTATTATGTTGCCTGCTGAGTACAATGTTTCTACATCTGTTGTGTTGCTGCAAGAAAGAATGGCATTGTTATCTATCTCAGTTTGTTTGTGTGTATATGTTTATGTGTTTATGTGTGTACCATGCCCTCTACAGAGCCAAAATGGTACAGAAAAGCGCAGCAGGGACTACCTGAAGTTAGAGAAGTCAATGTTCATACCACTGGGGTGTAAACTGCCCAAGCAAAATATGAGGTGCTTTTCTGCCAATTTGTGCTGGGCCTCACTCTGACAATGGAGGAGGCCCAGGACAGAAAGGTCAAACGGGAATGGGAGGGGGAGTTGAATTACTAAGGAGGTGGTGCTTGGGAAGCTGGAAGGTCTGAAGGTGGGCAAGTCTCCTGGACCAGATGGACTACAACCCAGGGTTTTGAAAGAGGTAGCCTTTAGAGATTGTGGATGCATGAGTAGTGATCTTTCAAGAATCAAGAGGTCATGAGTGGTCTCAGACTACAGGAAAATTGCAAATGTTACTCGACTGTTGAAGAAAGGAGCGAGGCAACAGAGGGGAAACCAGAGGCCAGTTAGTCTGACATCAATGGGTGATAAGATTTTAGAGTCCATTATTAAGGATGAGGTTTCAGAGTACCTAGAAGCACATGATTAAATAGTCAGCATGGTTTTGTGAGGGAGAGATCATGCCTGACAAATCTTTTGGAATTATTTGAAGTAAATAGCAGGATAGACAAACGAGAGTCAGTTTAGTTGGATTTTCAGAAGGCCTTTGATAAAGTGCCAATAGATTGGCTGAATAGAAGGTGGCAAAATATGGGAGTAAAGGGGTCAATAGACAATAGGTGCAGGAGGAGGCCATTCGGCCCTTTGAGCCAGCACTGCCATTCAATGTGATCATGGCTGATCATTCTCAATCAGTACCCCGTTCTTGCCTTCTCCCCATATCCCCTGACTCCGCTATCCTTAAGAGCTCCATCTAGCTCTCTCTTGAATGCATTCAGAGAATTGGCCTCCACTGCCTTCTGAGGCAGAGAATTCCACAGATTCACAACTCTGACTGAAAAAGTTTTTCCTCATCTCAGTTCTAAATGGCCTACCCCTTATTCTTAAACTGTGGCCCCTTGTTCTGGACTCCCCCAACATTGGGAACATGTTTCCTGCCTCTAACGTGTCCAACCCCTTAATAATCTTATACTTTTCGATAAGATCTCCTCTCATCCTTCTTTTTCGGGTTCCTATTAAATTATTCCTCCGTCACCTTAAACCTGTGTCCTCTGGTTCTCAATTCCCCTACACTGGGCAAGTGACTGTTTGTTTACACGATCTATTCCGCTCATGATTTTGTACACTTCTATAAGATTACCCCTCACCCTCCAGCACACCACAGAATACACCACACCACACGCCTGCTCAACTGCTCCCGAAAGCTCAGGCCCTTGCGTCCTGGCAACATCCTCGTACATCTTCTGTGCACCCTTTCCAGCTTGATACATTTCCTATAACATGGTGCCCAAAACTGAACACAATATTCCAAATATGGCCTCACGAATGTCTCATATAACTGCAACATGACCCCCAACTATTACACTCGTACTCTGACCGATGACGGGCAAATTGCCAAAAGCCTTTTTGACCACCCTATCTACCTGCGACTCCACTTTCAAGGAACTATGTACCCTGCACTCTGAGATACCTTTGCTCTACAACAACCCCCAGAGCCCTACCATTCACTGTGTAGGGGAAAGGGAGAAAGATATGGAAAGGTAAGGTGTTAAAATGAGACATCAAATGGGACAAAGTTCAAAGAAAATGTATAGATCATTGTTAGCAAGGGGAAGGTGACAACGAAGCATGCTAAAGATAAAATGTAATCAGGAGGACAGTCGGACTGGTCGGAGACTAGGATGGGAGAGGGATGGAGAGAGGGAGATAGCAAGGGTTACTTGAAGTTAGAGAAGTCATAATTCATACGGTTGGGTTGTAAGCTCCCCGAGCGAAATATGAGGTGCTGTCCCTCCAATTTGCATTGGGCTTCACCCTGACAGGGGAGGCAGCCCAGGACAGAAAGGTCAATCTAGGAATGGGAGGGAGCGTTAACGTCTTTAGCAACCAGGAGATCATGTTGGCTTGGTCGGACTGAGCGGAGGTGTTCAGCGTAACAATTGCCGAGCCTGCATATGGTATCGCCGATATATAGTCCACACCTGGATACAGTAGATGAGGCTGGAGGAGGTGCAAGTGAATTTCTGCCTCACCTGAAAGGACTGCTGGGGTCCTTGGACAGAGTCGAGGGAGGAGGTACAGGAACAGGAGTTGCATCCCTTGCGGTTACAGGGGAAAGTACCTGGGGAGGGGTGGTTTGTGTGGTAAGGGATGTGTTAACAGGATTCCACCACTAGCCACATCTTCCCATTTCCACCCCTTTCCACTTTGTGCAGAGACCGTTCGCTCCGCAACTCCTTGGTTAACTCATCCCTTCCCACCAAAATTGGGCACGCTGGAAAATACCGGCAAT
The DNA here is from genome assembly GCF_053455715.1 of Rhinoraja longicauda. Taxonomy (NCBI): domain Eukaryota; kingdom Metazoa; phylum Chordata; class Chondrichthyes; order Rajiformes; family Arhynchobatidae; genus Rhinoraja; species Rhinoraja longicauda. The sequence continues at coordinate 35,377,451 of NC_135964.1, read as the reverse complement.
TGGCATACTATTGCTGGACTCCATGAAGAATGCAAGGCACTTTGCAATCAAAACAGCACAGAAGACTTTAAAAGAACGTTCAGGACGCGAGTGTTCATATGAAAAGACCTTCAGACGTGTCGGTGATTTGCCAATTTAGATCCCTCTGTAAAAATTGTGCACCTTTGCGTGGTACATTTTGTGGATGCCTAGTTTGTATCTACTGGCTTCCTTCAATCCCTGCACTCATGCACAGCAACCATCACACAAATTCGATTCATATACATTTTCATTTGACAAGAGAAATACTATGAAGCTTCATTTTAAAGGACCATACCAGAGGAAATGGGTGTCCATTGGCACCAATTGTCCACTTTAACAGAGTATGGTATTATCATTGTACAAGTAGTAGAAACAAACAACTGCAGTTGCTGGTTAATGCACAAAAGGGCATAAAGTATTGGAGTAACTCAGCGAGTCAGGCAGCATTTCTGGAGAACATGGATAGCTGAAGTTTCAGGTTGAGATCCTTCTTAAGCCTCTCGGCCCAGAACTGGGCCTGGAATCCAGGCAAGTTGAAGGCACAGAACGGCTGAAAGTCGAGAGATAGGTGGAGGCAATGGTCGTGCCCCATGTGCGGCCAATGTGCAGGTAAGGATCGGGGTGGCACCATGTGGGGCTTGAAAGCAGCTGGCACAGCCAAAGGTCCGGCCTGGAAGCATCGTGGTGGCAGCCGGCGCTGCAAGCGGCCGGGGGGGGGGGCAGCATGAGCCGAGGGGGAGGCGTAGGCAGTTGGTGGTATAAATGACAGGGGAGGTGGCACGAGCCAGGGGTGGCGTGGGCAGCCATCAGAAGATTAGTCCGCTAAAGAGGTCTGTTAAAACAAGGATGTACTGTAATGATAACATTATTCCAAAGGAGGGCACTGGAGTTCTTTTAACTGACAACCTTGCAGAAAATCATAATTCATGCAAATCTCAAAAGCGCCAGTTACATATTTGGAAAATCTGTGTAAAAACCAATATAATTTTTTTTAAATTAGTCCAAATGGAAATACTTTGGAAATTAAACCAGCCCATCCCCCCCATCCAATTTTAAAAATGAGAAATAACAAAAAATGTAGTATATGTAAAAATCTCCAGAGGTCATGAGAGGTGTGCAGAGTTAAAAATAGATACTGTATGCAAGGCTTGGTCAAAACGTTGTAGCACAGAAGAAATATTTTTTCTTTGTATTCAAGTTCAGCTTTTTAAAAATCAAGCATGCTAGTGAATGGAAGTATGATTCTGGACATTTTAAACTCATCAACCAGTGTTGCTTAACTACAGATGTAGTACTTAAATTCTTGATATCATCTGCTAACTTCATAGTTCATAAAATATCTCCTTAAATGTAACTGAGAAAGTTTCTGTTAATTTATACCCCCTGTTGACCGTCATAGTTCAAAGATTTGCACCTGCTGAGAGTTCAATTTGTAACGGGGCCTCGCAAGAATTAGTGCTGGAGTCTCAACTACTTACAATTTATAGTTTTAATTTGGATGGAGTGACTGTGTATTGTCAGCAGATTTACTTAAGAAACAAAACCAGTCAAGAAGGCAAGCAGCAAGGAGGATTGGAATAACCTATACGTTAAGCCAGGTGTTATATTTTGGAAAGTCAAACCAGGGCAGGACTTTCAATAGACAATAGACACAGGAGTAGGCCATTCGGCCCTTCGAGCAAGCACTGCCATTCACCGTGATCATAGCTGATCATGCACAATCAATACCCCGTTCCTGCCTTCTCCCCATACCCCGACTCTGCTATCCTTAAGAGCTCTATCTACCTCTCTCTTAAAAGCATCCAGAGAATTGGCCTCCACTGCCTTCTGAGGCAGAGAATTCCACAGCTTCACAACTCTGAGTGAAAAAGTTCTTCCTCATCTCCGTTCTCAACAGCCTACCCCTTATTCTTAAACTGTGGTCCCTGGTTCGGGACTCCCCCAACATCGGGAACATGTTTCCTGCCTCTAGCGTGTCCAATCCCTTAATAATCTTATGTTTCAATAAGATCCCCTCTCATCCTTCTAAATTCCAGAGTATACAAGCCCAGTCGCTCCAGTCTTTCAACATACGACAGTCCCGCCATTCCGGGAATTAACCTTGTGAACCTACGCTGCACTCCTTCAATAGCAAGAATGTCCAGTGAATTCACATTTCACTGTGAATGGCAGGGCCCTGGAGTGTTGTAGAGCAGAGATCTAGATGGTAGAGTACATAGATTCTTGAAAGGGTGGTCATGGCGGCTTTCGGTAAATTAGCTTTTATCAGTCAGAGTAGTGAGTATAGAAGGTGCAATGTTATGTTACAGTTGTACAGATGTTGGTGAGGCTGCATTTGGAGTAGTGTTCAGTTTTGATCAACCTGCTCTAGGGAGGATATTGTTAAGCTGGAAAGAATGCAGAGATTTACGAGGATGTCGCCAGGAAGGCCCGAGTTATAGGGAGAAGTTGGGATAGCTAGGACTTTATTCCTTGATGAGCAGGAGGCCAAGGGGTGATCTAATAGAGGTGTGTAAAATTATGAAGGGGATAGATAGGATGAACATTACCCATCTTTACCCAGAGAAGGGGAATCATGAACCATAGTTCATAAGTTTAAGATGAGAAGGAAAAGATTTAATAGGAACCTGAAGGATAACCTTTTCACACAGAGTTGCCAGAGTTGGTAATATAACAACATTTAGAAGACTTTTGGACAGGTACATGGATAGGAAACATTTAAAGGGATATGGGCCAAACACCGGCAGGTAGGTCTGGGGTAGATGGAGGATCTTGGACCAAAGAGCCTGTTTTCATGCTATATGAATCTATGACTATCATAGTGGAAAAAATGGCTGATAAGGTATAATAATCATCAAGGAAATTTGAGAATACTGCATTGGAAGGAAGAATTGAAAATGGCAAAAGCGTTTAAATGAATACAATATAGAGGACTAGGATGCCATCGTACATGTAACACAAAATGAGCATTATTAGGAAGGGAAATGAAAAAATCCCATTTCCAGGTGCTCCTCAACTTACGATGGGGTTATGTTCCGACAAACCCATCGTAAACCGAAAATATTGTAAGTTGAAAATGCATTTAATACTCCCAGAAGCCTCCTCGCTAACCAGCGCATGCTCCCAGGAGGCCGTTTGAATGGCGCTGCCGCAGCCGCGTTGGCGGGTAAATGTTGATCCTGTGGCCGGGCTGAGGAGATAATGGGGCTGTGGCGGTAGAGGTCTGCGAGTCCGGGAAAAGCCCGGGAAAAGATCAAAATTCAAAGTACAGTTTCTAATGAATGTATATGAATGTTGCACCATCGTAAAGTCAAAATATCAGAAGTCGAAGCATCGTAGGTCGGGGAGCATTTGTATTGCAAAAGCAGTGGCATATAAAATTCTTGGGTCAATTTCCAGAGCATTGGCAATGCAAATACCTGTAATATTGTATGCAATTTCTGTCCCTTTAGTGAAGAGAGAATATTGCTACATTAGATACAGTTTGAATTAAATGCATCAGTTTAAATCCTAAGATAAAGGGGTTATCAAATGAGGAAAGATTTAGCAGGTTGAAACAATCTTCTATAAACAGAACATGCATGCCTTGAGCCTTCAGAAGAATCAATGATTAAACTTTAAATTAGACCCATGAGCAGCCTTCGTCAGCAAATGATAAATCAAACAATGAATCCAGTTAACTAACTCTCACTAGATTATATGTAATTTAACCATCCAGACAATCCTACTATGCGGGACCTTGTCGAAGGACATTCTAAATTCCACATAGACAGCATCCACTGTCTCACCCTCCTCATCCTCTTGGTTACCACTTCAAAAAATCTGACAGATGTGTGAGAAATTATTTCTCATGCGCAAAGTCAAACCGTCTATCCATAATCAATCCTTATCGATCCAAATACAAGTAGATCCTGTCTTTCTGAATCCTCTCCAATAAGTCATCAACTACTGGCCTGCAGTACCTTGACTTGCTCCCCTTCTTAGATAACAGTACAACACTCCACCTATATCCTTCCTTTGTCCCGCCCCCCTGACATCAGTTTGAAGAAGGGTCTCGACCCGAAACGTCACCCATTCCTTCTCTCCCGAGATGCTGCCTGACCTGCTGAGTTATTCCAGCATTTTGTGAATAAATACCTTCGATTTGTACCAGCATCTGCAGTTGTTTTCTTATATTACAGTACAACACTAGTCGCTCTCCAGTCTTCCGGAACTCCACCTGCGGTTAAAGACGTGCAAATCTCTGCAATTGCCTTCACAATTTCTTTCCTAGCTTCCCAAGTCCACGGCCGCACTTGGTCAGGCCCTGGAGATTTATCCACCTTAAATGTACTTTTAAGATTCAATAGACAATAGGTGCAGGAGGAGGCCATGCAGCCCTTCGAGCCAGCACCGCCATTCAATGTGATCATGGCTGATCATTCTCAATCAGTACCCCGTTCTTGCCTTCTCCCCATACCCCCTGACTCCGCTATCCTTAAGAGCTCTATCCAGCTCTCTCTTGAATGCATTCAGAGAATTGGCCTCCACTGCCTTCTGAGGCAGAGAATTCCACAGATTCACAACTCTGACTGAAAAAGTTTTTCCTCATCTCAATTCTAAATGGCCTACCCCTTATTCTTAAACTGTGGCCCCTTGTTCTGGACTCCCCCAACATTGGGAACATGTTTCCTGCCTCTAACGTGTCCAACCCCTTAATAATCTTATACGTTTCGATATTGCCTATGACATCACACATATTTCCTTTCTTCCATGATCTACTCCTCAGTAAAAATTGATATAATAAATTAAAAACCTTACCCATCCCCTCCAGCTCTACATGCAGATGGCCATGCTGATATTTAAGGGGACCAATTCTCTCCTCAGCCACCCTTTTGCTCTTAATTGGATATTAGGGAAGTTAAAATCTCCCACTAATATCACATTATTATTCTTACAGCTATCTGTGATACCCCCACACATCTGCTGCTCTAATTTCTGCTGAGTACAAGCCCCCCCCCCCCCCAAGAATATCTCTCTAAGCACTGTTGTTGCGTCCTTCCTCATCAAAAAGATACCCCCTTCTCATAACTGTACTTCTATCAGACCCTTAATCTGTACCCCGGTATATTGAACTGTCAGTCTTGTCCTTTCAGCCATGTTTCAGTTGTGGTTATTATATCCTAGACTCAAAGTCATAAGGAATAGGTGTAAAATTAGGCCATTCGGGCCATCAAGTAAGTCTACTCTGCCATTCAATCATGGCTGATTTCTCTCCCTTCTAACCCCATTCTTCTGGCTTCTCCCCATAACCTCGGACACCCGTACTAATCAAAAACCTATCTCTGCCTTAAAAATATCCACTGACTTGGCCTCCACAGCCTTCTATGGCAAAGAATTCCACAGATTCACCACCCTCTGACTAAAGACATTTCTCCTCATGTCCTTCCTAAAGGAGCATCCTTTAATTCTGAAGCTATGACCTTTAGTCCTAGACTCTCCCACTCGTGGAAACATCCTCTCCACATCCACTCGATCCAAGCCTTTCACTGTTCTGTATGTTTTAAGGAGGTCCCCCCCTCATTCTTCTAAACTCCAGCAAGTACCGGCCCAGTGCCGACAAACGCTCATCACAGGTTAACCTACTCATTCCTGGAATCATTCTTGTAAACCTCCTGGACTCTCTCCAGAGCTAGCACATCCTTCCTCAGATATGGTACCCGTGAGCCAATCCACACTGAGTTTACCCGTCACTTTACCCGTTTAGACTTTTGCATTGAAAAAAAAATTAAACCATCGGTCTTTCCTCTTTACTGTGCCATCCTGTTTACTAAAGTTGCTCTCTTTGCCTAATGTATTTGACCCCAACTTGTCACCCGACTCATTTCCACTCAGGGAAATGTCTTGGTTACAGCCATTGTCTCTCTGGTCTGTCCCCTAACTTTCGAGTCTCCTATTATTATCACACTGACTGATTTCACCTTTCTCTGCTGAGACACAGAGACCGTTACAGCAAAACTGGCCTAGCTGTTGCTGTTGCTACCAATTTCTGAAAAGGACATCACTCCTAACAGTATCCAAAGAGAGATAACTGTTACTCAGAGGAACAGCCATAGGAGAATTCTGCTCTGTCTCCCGACTCCTTTCACCTTCCCTGGTGGTCACCTAACTACCCGCCACCTGCACCTTTAGCATGACCGGCTCCCTAGAACTCCTATCTATGATGCTCCCAGCATCCCAAGTGATCCTGAGTGCATCTAACTCCAGTTCCTTGACACGGTCATTCAGCAGCTACAACTGGGCACACATCCCACAGATAAAATTTTGGCAGCAAGAAATAAACTTGACAAAGAATCAAGAGAAACAGCGTGTTTTATACATCTTTTATCATCCATTCTTAATGTACTGTGAACAATTTTGTTGTCAAAACTTAAGCCTGAAAGACAACAAAATTGAAATATTAAATTAGGCTATGTACATCAATACTAATGAATACTTAACATATACAACTTTTACATTTATTATTAAAGTGGTTGCAAAAGGCCATAAACATCCGTTCCTGATATTTCACTTACAAAACTGAACTCAATCTTCATTTGTAATTTAGATGGTGAAGCAACACTGTGAATGAGTGTTCAACTCGCAGATGTTGCAACAACCTTCTCTTATATACTTACATTTCCAAAGGCAGTTATTACAAAAGATCATGAACCAAATCTATTGGCTCTGAACATAAATGCCAACAGCCCACATTCAAAGAGTATGTTTATAAAAAACTAACTGTCGATAATGCTGTACTGTCACTCATTTACAAGAATTAATTTTGCAGTTATTTTCTCAAACAGAGGCTATATATTAATATATAACATGCGTATATGTGCACGTGCGCAATATATGTCTATATTCATGTTCTTGCAATCCTTCATATGAACACAAGATCGCTGCTAAACAAAACTGCTATTTAAAGTGAATAAAAAATTGATTGGTTACTAACCATTGATGCATCGCCAATTCAAAAGTCTCAAGAAATAAATGTCACACTGAAAATAAAGTACTTTGGGCATTTTTACATAAACTGCACAAACTTATTCATTTAGCCCTCTTTTTTCACACTACAATCCACCAAATTCAAAATAATGATCAAAATCCTCTTGACAGGATTTTTAATTTTAGCAACTTTACAGCAAGATCTGTCAAAAAGGTTACATCTTCTTCATATCATATGGAAAGACAACTCAACCACACAAACCCATGGTAAATGTGCAGCTCTGCCCAACCTACATAGAAATCAAAAACTGCAAGTGCTGGATATCAGACCAAAAATAAAAACAGCAAATCCTGAAAATCCAAACCAAAACAAATTTTGAACCCACTCAACAGATTGTTAATGAGCTTGGGGGAGGGCAATAACATACAGACACAAGAAATTACAGATCCTAGATCTTGAACAAAATACAGTGCTGGAGGAACTCCACGGGTCAGGCAGCATCTGTGGAGGGAATGGACAGACGACATTATGGTCGGGACCCTTCTTTAGACTGATACGGTAGGGAAGATAGATAGGGGGTGGGGCAAAGTCTGACAAGTGATAGGTGAATGCAAGGAGGGGGGCTTCGATAGGCAAAAGGATGAATGTGACAATGGCTAGAAGTAAAAGGAGATAAAATAAAGTGTCAGATAAGGCGAGAAAGGAGAAATATAATGCAAGGAGGGATATAGGGGAGAGGAAAAGGGGGGATCAAAGGGAAATAAGCTTTTTGGCTATGGAAGACGAGTGTACAGAGGAGGGGATAGGAACAGGATGGCTGGGGGATAGTAAACAATGTGTGCATTGGTGTTGGGGGGGGGTTATTTCTTGAGACTGGATAATTCAATGTTCATACTGTTCAGCTGTAAGCCACCTAAGTGGGATACGAGGTGCTGTTCCTCAGATTTGCTGTACAATTAACTGGACTAAATTTCCTTCCACCCTACCTCTTGCAATGAAGCCATCCCTTACTCCCAATTTTTCATTCACATCTGCTCCCAAGATGTGGCTTTCCATTCAAGATGTCCACATTCAGTGAATGTGGTTCCCCCTTTCGCCCCCTGCAGATGGGAGACACACCTGCATTCTGTTCTTGGTCTCCCTCCCCCCAGACAGAACAAGGATAGAGTTACCCTGGTCCTCAGCTTTCAAACCAGCAGCCTCGACAGCCAACACATTCTCTCACATTTCCACAACCTTCAATGTGATCCCACCACCAGTCAAATTGGCCTTCCCCACCCCTTTCTGCTTTCCATAGACATCACTCCCTCCCCAATCCCTTGGTTCACTCATCCCTTTCTACCCAGCCAGCTCCCTTTCCAGACAATTTTCCTGTCCCTATACCTCTCACTTCCATTCAGGGGGCCCAGTAGTGACCGGCGTAAGACTTCCCGGTGAGACAGTGGTTTATGTACACTTCCAAACCTTATCTACTGCATTTGTTTTTTAAATGGTCTCCTTTACATCAGCAAGACCAAGTGTAAACTAAACAACTGTTTTGCCAAACACCTGCCTCTAACCTCCAAGGTCAGTTGGATCTCCCAGTTGCCAACCATTCTAATTTCCCTTCCCATCTGCCAATCAAGCACCCTCACCTATATCCACTTATCACTGGCCACTTTTCCCATCCCCAACCTCTTTTCCAGCTTTCTCACCCCAACTCCAGCAGTCTGTAGGATCCTGACCTGAAATGCCTGTCCATTCCCTTCGCAGATGCTGGCTAACCTACTGAGTTTCTCCAGCACTTTGTATTTTTTTTGTAGAGAGCAATGTAGTTCACATACAGACCAGGACAATTACCAATTCTAAAAAGCAGATAAAATAAAAATTTTAAAAAGCATATTTGTACATACTTGCACAGGGTGAAATTAGAAAGGCCTGTGAGCTTAAAAAGGAAATAGATTTTAAAAAGGCTAGTGATATTAACACAAGACAATATGAAGCATAATAAAACTTTACTGTATGTTGACCAACTGATATCCCACTGTGATTTACAGCCAGTTATGTACTTTTCACGTGTGGTCACCGTTATAATGTAGGAAAATAAACAGCCAACTTGTGCAAAAAAAGCTCATATAAACAGAAATGTGATAATGACCAATAAAACAAGTAGAAATGGCAATAGGGAAAGCTAGCAATGCAGAACAGGCTTGGAAAATGAAAAGCAAAATAGCATGCCAGCAACACAAAGGTGCAGAAGGCTCCACCAGTTCAGCGTTCTGACAGAGGGTTCCCACCTCAAGCACCAACTCACCTCCCCGAAATGCCAGCATCTCCTGCCACAGAGAAAGTGCGATTTTAAGTTTAGTCAGAAATTAGTGGTCAGTATTAATTTGAGGTCCAGCAAATTTTTCATTTGGCAACAGTAATAACTCGCACACAAAGCTCATTTCACTATTTTTTAGTTATTTATAATTTCCCAAACTGGTTTTCATCCTCTTAACAAATACAGCAATACCCTTAGATTAAAAAAAGCGGAAGTAACTAATTGCTCTGTGAACCTCTGTCATTATTAATTCAGTCACCAAATATAAATTCACTAAATCCCTATAAAAGTTATTAAATACTTTTCAATTACTTTAGTATAAGAAAATAACTGCAGATGCTGGTACAAATCAAAGGTATTTATTCACAAAATGCTGGAGTAACTCAGCAGGTCAGGCAGCATCTCAGGAGAGAAGGAATGGGTGACATTTCAGGTCGAGACCCTTCTTCAGACTGACGTCAGGGGGACGACAAAGGAAGGATATAGGTGGAGACAGGAAGATAGAGGGAGATCTGGGAAGGGGGAGGGGAAGAGAGGGACAGAGGAACTATCTAAAGTTGGAGAAGTCGATGTTCATACCACTGGGCTGCAAGCTGCCCAGGCGAAATATGAGGTGCTGTTCCTCCAATTTCCGGTGGGCCTCACTATGGCACTGGAGGAGGCCCATGACAGAAAGGTCAGACTGGGAATGGGAGGGGGAGTTGAAGTGCTCGGCCACCGGGAGACCAGTTTGGCCAACGCGGACCGAGCGCAGGTGTTGAGCGAATCGATCGCCGAGCCTGCGCTTGGTTTCGCCGATGTAATTAAGTTGACATCTGAAGCAGCGGATGCAATAGACGAGGTTGGAGGAGGTGCAGGTGAACCTCTGTTTCACCTGGAAAGACTTTAAGCGAGTTAAAATAACAGCTTTTTGTACTCTTAACTCAAAGTTGAAGCAATCTGACAAATGCATCCTTTCTAACACTACTGGTCATGTCTGTGGCGAATCACGATAATAGATGCCTGGAAGTTCACAGGCTCAATCTCTACTGGAAATTCTCTAAATACTTTCATTCACTTGAAGTAAACACTCAAACAACATCTTTAATAAAGGAATCCAGAAATTTTATTTCAACAAGTTTTACTGATCGCATGCATAATACAGAATAATACACAAGGTTATAACATTGAATATAATAGCATTTTCAAGCCAAGCCATGAAATGTGAATACTAAAGCAAAAGAGAAAATACATTTTAATCAAATAATATTTTTAACATAATAATACAATCTTAAATGGTGCAAAAGTGCACAGAATAAATCAGGTATTTTTCTAGCACGATTATATATGCTACTTTCCCTAATGTAAGGCACTTACCATTGCTCTTAACAGAATTATTTGGTAACTGATTCCTCCCAGATTTTTCTTTACGGCTTTCCTTTGAATCTAAAAGTAAGTGTAAATATGCTGCTTTAAATACATTAACTATATTTGCAGAAGAATAAGCACATTAGGTATGTGAAGAGGAAAAAAATAGTCAAGGCAAATATGGGTCCCTTGAAGACAGAAGCAGGGGAATTTATTATGGGGAACAAGGCAGACGATTTGAACCGGTACTTTGGATCTGTCTTCACTAAGGAAGATAAAATCTCCCAGATGGTCTAGTGGCCAGAGATCCTAGGGTGACTGAGGAACTGAAGGAGATTCACATTAGGCAGGAAATGGTGTTGGGTAGACTGATGGGACTTAAGGCTGATAAATCCCCAGGGTCTGATGGTCTGCATCCCAGGCTAGTTAAGAAGGTGGCTCTAGAAATTGTGGACGCATTGGTGATCATTTTCCAATGTTCTATAGATTCAGGATCAGTTCCTGTGGATTGGAGGGTAGCTAATGTTATCCCACTTTTTAAGAAAGGAGGGGAGAGAAAACGGGAAATTATAGACCAGTTAGTTTGACATCAGTGGTGGGGAAGATGCTGGAGTCAATTATAAAAGACGAAATTTCGGAGCATTTGGATAGCAGTAACAGGATCGTTCCGAGTCAGCATAGATTTACGAAGGGGAAATCATGCTTGACTAATCTTCGGGAATTTTTTGAGGATGTAACTAGGAAAATTGACAGAGGAGAGTCGGTGGTTGTGGTATACCTCGACTTTCAGAAAGCCTTCGACAAGGTCCCACATAAGAGATTAGTGGGCAAAATTAGAGCACATGGTATTGGGGGCAGGGTACTGACATGGATAGAAAATTGGTTGGCAGACAGAAAGCAAAGAGTGGGGATAAATGGGTCCCTTTCAGAATGGCAGGCAGTGACTAGTGGGGTACCGCAAGGCTCGGTACTGGGACCGCAGCTATTTACAATATACATTAATGACTTGGATGAAGGGATTAAAAGTATCATTAGCAAATTTTCAGATGATACAAAGCTGGGTGGTAGTGTGAACTGTGAGGAAGATGCTACGAGGTTGCTGGGTGACTTGGACAGGTTGTGTGAGTGGACGGATGCATGGCAGATGCAGTTTAATGTGGATAAGTGCGAGGTTATCCACTTTGGTGGTGAGAATAGGAAGGCAGATTATTATCTGAATGGTATCAAGTTAGGAAAAGGGGACGTTCAACAAGATCTGGGTGTCCTAGTGCATCAGTCACTGAAAGGAAGCATGCAGATACAGCAGGCAGTGAAGAAAGCCAATGGAATGTTGGCCTTCATAACAAGAGGAATATACTAGGTTGTCCCGGAATGGCGAAGATGCTGGAGTCAATTATAAAAGATGAAATTGCAGAACATTTGGATAGCAGTAACAGGAGAGTGGGGTTGGGGAGAAGGGAAGAGTAGCAGTGGGGGAGAGTGGGGGTGGGGAGGAGGGAAGATTGGGGGTGGGGGAGAGGGGTGCGGGCAGGGAGAGTGGGGGTGGGGAGGAGGGCAGGGTGGGGGTGGGGAGAAGGGAAGAGGGGGGTGGGGAGGAGGGAAGATTGGGGGTGTGGGGAGAGTGGGGTGCGGGCAGGGAGAGTGAAGGTAGGGGAGGGGGGAATAGGGTTAGGGAAGGGGAAATGATGTGGAGGCAGGGCTGGGGGAAGTGGGGGTGGGGCAAGGGGGGGTGGGGCAAGGAGGGGTGGGGCAAGGCGGGGTGGGGCAAGGCGGGGTGGGGCAAGGGGGTGGTGGGGCAAGTTGGGGTGGGGCAAGTGGGGGTGGGGCAAGTGGGGGTGGGTCAGTGGTGGGGAGGAGGAGGGATAAGGAGGATTGAGTGGGGGGGGTTGAGGGTGCTACAATACAGGAGACCTTTGGGTCCAAGGCTCACTCACTCACCTTCCCTTCTCCCCGTCCCCCCTCTACGTGGAATGGCCCCAACGGGTCCACTTGGTCTAGTATATATTAATGATTTGGATGATGGAATTAGAAGTAACACTAGCACGTTTGCAGATGACACAAAGCTGGGTGGCAGTGTGAACTGCGAAGAGTATGTTAGGAGGTTGCAGGGTGACTTGGACAGGTGCAGTGAGTGGGCAGATGCATGGCAGATGCAGTATAAGAATGTAGATGAATGTGAGGTTATCCACTTTGGTGGCAAAAATAAGGAAGCAGATTATCTCAATGGTGTCAGATTAGATAAAGGGGAATTGCAACGAGACCCGAGTGTCCTTGTACACCTGTCACTGAAATTAAGCGTGTAGGTACAGCAGGCAATGAAGAAAGCTAATGGCATGTTGGCCTTCATAACGAGAGGATTTGAGTATGGGAGTAAAGAGGTCCTTCTGCAGTTGTATAGGGCCCTGGTGAGACCACATCTGGAGTATTGTGTGCAGTTTTGGTCTCCTAATTTGAGGAAGGACATCCTTGTTATTGAGACAGTGCATCGTAGGTTCACAAGGTTAATCCCTGGAATGGAGGGACTGTCATATGAGGAAAGATTGGAAAGACTGGGCATGCATTCACTGGAGTTTAGAAGGATGAGAGGGGATCTTATTGAAACATATAAAATTATAAAAGGACTGGACAAGCTAGATGCAGGAAATTTTTTCCCAATGTTGGGGGAGTCCAGAACCAGGGGCCACAGAATAAAGGGGAGGCCATTTAAAACTGAGATGAGAAGAAACTTTTTCACCCAGAGAGTTGTGAAGGCAGTGGAGGCCAATTCACTGGATGAATTTAAAGGAGAGTTCTGGGGGTTAGTGGAATCAAGGGATATGGGGAGAAGCCAGGCACAGGTTACTGATTGTGGATGATGAGCCATGATTACAATGAATGGCGGTGCTGGCTCGAAAGGCCGAATGGCCTCCTCCTGCACCTTTTTTCTATGTTTCTATGAGTTGGTGAGTGCGGGAGAATGGGGGGATGAAGTCGGTGAGTGAGGGGTGGAGTGGGTGAGCGGGGAGAGGGGGATGGAGTGGGTAAGGGAGGGGGTGGAGTGAGTGAGGGAGGTGGAGTGGGTGAGGGAGGGGGGGTGGAGTGGGTGAATGGGGGGAGGGGGGAGTGGGTAGGGGAGGGGGGTAGAGTGGGTGAGTGGGAGGAAGGAGTGGGGGGATGGAGTGGGTGAGCGGGGGGGAGGGAGATGGAATGGGTGAGTGGGGGGATGGAGAGGGGAGGGGGATGTAGTGGGTGGGGGGATGGAGTGGGTGGAGGGGATGACAAGAACGTCAGGGGAGGATGGGGGGGAGAAGGAAGGGGGGATGGAGTGAGTGAAGGAGGGGATGGAGTGAGTGAGGGGGGAAGTAGGGGGGTAAGGAAAGAGGGGGGCATGGAGTGGGGGGGGAAATGGAGTGGGTCAACTTCAGCGCATGCCCAGTTGGGGGGGAAAGTTGCCATGTTGTCTTCAGCTCCGGTGCATGCATGGTTGGGGGAGGGTTGCCATTTTGCGTTCTGCTCCGACCACACGTTCGATGCCCATTTGGTCCGGGTCCCACGTGGGGGGCAGCGCCGGCACTCCCCGCTCTGATTTCTCGCCGGCGCGTCCTGATTTGCTCCTGCCGCTCATCCCCACATGAAGTCCATTGATTGGCTCCAACCTCCCGTTCAACTCCAGGTTGGTCCGGGTCCCACGCGAGGTGCGCGGTGGGGGGGAGTGGCGGGGGGATGAGGGGGGGCGGCGGGGGGATGGGGGGGATGAGGCGGGGGGGCGGGGCGGGGGAGGGGGAGGGGGGAGCGGCGGGGGAGGGGGGAGCGGCGGGGAGGGGGGAACGGCGGGGAGGGGGGAACGGCGGGGGAGGGGGAACGGCGGGGGAGGGGGGAACGGCGGGGGAGGGGGGAACGGCGGGGGAGGGGGAATGGCGGGGGAGGGGGAGTAGTGGGAAAGAGGAGGGGGGATAATGGGGGATTGAGTGGGGGGGTGGGGGGTGAGGGTCCAAGACCATTACAGGAGAGGCTTTCAGTCCAAGGTTCGCTCTGGCTGCAGAGCTGGCGCCACGGGGCCGAGGTGGATAGCACCCTCTCTTCTTCCCTGTCCGCCCTCTACGAGGAATGGGCCCAACGGGCCCACTTGGTCTGGTACATATTACTAAAACTCTCATCTTGTATGAATACATGTTCCGGAAATACAGCCAAAACGGTACACGATGTCGCAACAATTTTAGGGGCACCTTACCCACCATTCGCCTGCGGTGTGCTGTATCAAGTTTTGTTATATTTAAAAAGTTATTCACTTGATAAACTTTAATAAATGTACTCCCACTTGCCGGGTCCGGCAGCTGCACCTGCGCAGTTGGGGGAGGGTTGCCGGAGTTGCCTGCACCGGGAGGACCGGTGCCCGTCCCGGTGTGCCCTGCGCCTGACCTTCCTCCCGTTTTGCAGTGCGTCGGCAGAGAGAAGATCAAAGAAGATGGCCGCCGGCAGGACAAACATGGGGTAGCGCCTTGCGGTCACTCTCCTACTGCTGGCCGCCGGGATTAGTGGCTCCCTCTCCCCTTTACTCTCTTCCCTCGCCCGCCCCCGGGGGAGACTCCCCAGCCGCCACAGCCTCGGATATACCCTGGGATCTTGCTGTGCACTTTTGGAGTGGGGTGGAGGATGCTGGACCAATGCAGGAGAGATTTGGACCCTTCGGATCCACGGGTCGTCTTGTATATGTATATAAATATATATGGAATTGAATATAACATAAATCAAAAACAAATGAAATTAGCATAATGCTGGACAGCTACAACATATGCAGTCTCTTGTAACTCCAAAAACAAATATTACTACTCACTTCTTTCAACCATTTAGTTTGTCTTGCAGTTCCATGCTCTAACTCTACCGGCTAGATGACATACCAGGTAAATGGTTCAAACTGATCAGGCCTACCTTTAGTTGACGAAATCCTCCCCATAACGGATCCTGCACAAACTGTTCCACACAACACAACTGCATCAACTTCTCTCTTTTAAAAGGATAATTTCCTGCAAAGAATTACAAAACAAATATCCAGATGACAAGAGGGTACAAGTTATAAAACTAGAAAGATAGCAATAACCAATAGGTCAGTAGCATCTGTGACAAAACAGTGCAAAACATTGCCAGCCTGTAAAGAAGTGTTTTTCGAATTAACCCATTGAGAACAGAGCTTTTTTTTTTTACATTGTACACTTCAAAGATTGACTATTTTCCAGGAAGTTAGGAAACCTTTTTTAACATTCTTGCTTCCATCTTGGAGGAGAATCAATAATCTCCCTTTTTTCATATAAACCTTTTCAACATACAGACCAATACAAGTATGTTACTCCATACTTTCTTTGAATGGTTGAGACTACATCGTGAAAACACATAAAAATGACACTGAATCTGAAGTGACAGCACAAGAGATCTGCATGGGAAGGAAATTCAAAAATTCACCCAACCATGTCAATTGTACGCAACAGCATCTAATATATTGTATACCCAACCATCACCAGAAAAGTAAATCTCAAAATGTTTATTAATCTTCTTGAGGATCAAATAGATTGAAAGTATTTTCAGCCAACATGGCTCGACCCAAAACGTCATCCATTCTTTCTATCCAGAGATGCTGCCTGTCCTGCGGAGTTACTCCAGCATTTTATGAATATTTTCAGCAATACTGATTCAAAGTGGCATGAGCCAATATGTTTTACCAGAATAAGTGGATAATCCAAAACTGACATATAGTTCGGTCCCATCAGACTTTGGTTACATAGTTCATCTCTTTGTTGTTCTCTAACTGCCACACAACACATGCAGACTCAATGAACAGCATTTTTGGGTAAAAAAAAATGGTGCAGTGATCCACCAGCTGTACTTTCCATACAACTCAATTTTCCAGAATCAGGAAAATCCACCACCCTTTGTTGTCATCCTTAATTGCTCTTGAAGTGATGGTGAGCCACTTCAAACTGCTGCAGTCCTTCATGGGAAGGTGCTGCTATAGTGCTGTCGGGTAAAATAAGCACTAGGATTTACAGCTACCAAAGACAAAGGTACAAACATTTATTTCTAAGGCATCATGAAATACAATCGCAATAGTTAAGCAACATTCAGACAGGTAAATGGATAGGACAGGTTTAGAGGGGCCAAACAGGGGGGAGGTGGCACGAGTGGAGATGGGACAAGTTGGCCGGTGTGGACAAGTTGGGCCAAAGGGTATACTTCCACGCTGCAAACCTCCAACTCTACATATACAATTTGAATGGAATTTGCAGGTGATGACTCTCTGCAACTGCTGCCCTTGTTCTCGATAGTGGGTGCCATTAATATGTTAGAATATTCTTAAGTAATTTTACAGTATTTTGTAGATGGTATGTTGCACTCATGCAGTGTTAAAAACATTTATCCAGACACAAGGAAAATATTTCACATTCCTCACTTGTGCCCGGTAGATAATGGAAGGACTTTGGGGTGTAAGAAAGAGATCTGCATGGGAACGAAATTCAAAAATTCACCGAACCATGTCAATTGGTACCATACCAAGGTAAACTAGCCAATAATATAAAGCAGGATAGTAAAAGCTTTTTTAGGTATGTAAAGAGGAAAAAGATAGTCAAGGCAAATGTGGGTCCCTTGAAGACAGAAGCAGGGGAATGTATTATGGGGAACAAGGAAATGGCAGACGAGTTGAACCGGTACTTTGGATCTGTCTTCACTAAAGAAGATACAAGCAATCTCCCAGATGTTCTAATGGCCAGAGATCCTAGGGTGACGGAGGAACTGAAGGAAATCCACATTAGGCAGGAAATGGTGTTGGGTAGACTGATGGGACTGAAGGCTGATAAATCTCCAGGGCCTGATGGTCTGCATCCCAGAGTACTTAAGGAGGTGGCACTAGAAATTGTGGACGCATTGTTGATCATTTTCCAATGTTCTATAGATTCAGGATCAGTTCCTGTGGATTGGAGGGTAGCTAATGTTGTCCCACAACTTTAAGAAAGGAGGGAGAGGGAAAACGGGAAATTATAGACCAGTTAGTCTGACATCAGTGGTGGGGAAGATGCTGGAGTCAATTATAAAAGTCGAAATTGCGGAGCATTTGGATAGTAGTAACAGGATCGTTCCGAGTCAGCATGGATTTACGAAGGGGAAATCATGCTTGACTAATCTTCTGGCATTCTTTGAGGATGTAACTAGGAAAATTGACAGGGGAGAGCTGGTGGGTGTGGTGTACCTTGACTTTCAGGAAGCCTATGACAAGGATGCACATAGGAGATTAGTGGGCAAAATTAGAGCACATGGTATTGGAGGTAGGGTACTGACATGGATAGAAAATTGGTTGACAGACAGAAAGCAAAGAGTGGGGATAAATGGGTCCCTTTCAGAATGGCAGGCAGTAACTAGTGGGGTACCGCAAGGCTCAGTGCTGGGACCGCAGCTATTTACAATATACATTAATGACTTGGATGAAGGGATTAAAAGTACCATTAGCAAATTTGCAGATGATACAAAGCTGGGTGGTAGTGTGAACTGTGAGGAAAATGCTACGATGTTGCAGGGTGACTTGGACAGGTTGTGTGAGTGGGCGGATGCATGGCAGATGCAGTTTAATGTGGATAAGTGTGAGGTTATCCACTTTGGTGGTAAGAATAGGAAGGCAGAGTATTATCTGAATGGTGTCAAGTTAGGAAAAGGGGACATACAACGAGATCTGGGTGTCCCAGTGCATCAGTCACTGAAAGGAAGCATGCAGGTACAGCAGGCAGTGAAGAAAGCCAATGGAATGTTGGCCTTCATAACAAGAGAAGTTGAGTATAGGAGCAAAGAGGTCCTTCTGCAGTTGTACAGGGCCCTAGTGAGACCACACCTGGAGTACTGTGTGCAGTTTTGGTCTCCAAATTTGAGGAAGAATATTCTTGCTATTGAGGGCGTGCAGGTTTACTCGGTTAATTCCCGGAATGGAGGGACTGTCATATGTTGAAAGACTGGAGCAACTAGGCTTGAATACACTGGAATTTAGAAGGATGAGAGGAGATCTTACCGAAACATACAAGATTATTAAGGGGTTGGACACGTTAGAGGCAGGAAACATGTTCCCAATGTTGGGGGAGTCCAGAACAAGGGGCCACAGTTTAAGAATAAGGGGTAGGCCATTTAAAACTGAGATAAAGAAAAACCTTTTCAGTCAGAGAGTTGTAAATCTGTGGAATTATCTGCCTCAGAAGGCAGTGGAGGCCAATTCTCTGAATGCATTCAAGAGAGAGCTAGATAGAGCTCTTAAGGATAGCGGAGTCAGGGGGTATGGGGAGAAGGCAGGAACGGGGTACTGATTGAGAATGATCAGCCATGATCACATTGAGTGGCGGTGCTGGCTCGAAGGGCCAAATGGCCTCCTCCTGCACCGATTGTCTATAAATCATCTGTCACAGAAAACCCAGCCTCTGACCTGCTCGTGGTCCAGATGAGCTCCTGATCAATGGTGACCCTAGGACACTGTTAATGGGGAATTTGGTGATGGTAATGCCATTGAATGCAGAAGGTGGGTAGTTATCGATTCACTTGTTGGAAATGGTTATTGCCCAGCAACTAACCAGATGGAGCCCAAGCACTGTCTGGGACCTGGCATGTGCAGGGTTGGACTGCTTTATTTGCCATAGTGGCACAACAGGAAATCGAACAAGAACAAGATAATTTTGCTAGCTATTTCTCAGGAGCTCTCTGGTGAACTTTTTTAACAAGGCAATTATTTATTTTACAGCAAGGAATTCAAGTCCAGGAAAACATGGTGCACAAATGCATGCCAAATTAACAAAGAACTTCGAATATTGGTAATCTGGTCATGCCTAATCACATCAAATCTCTACATTTTAAATCACCAGCATCCCACTGTTCAGTGCTCTTCTTCATACATTCAAAAGCATGGTATAGACTTCAATTTGCAAATGGATATTAGCTCACACGTACGCCAAGCCAGAAGATACAAACTGCAAACCTTACGGATGAAGCAATGCACCTGATAGGTCAGTTGGTAGGATTTAAGTTGGACTAAGTGCAAATATTTTTAATTACCTGGTAGTCTATTTTAATAATTTAAAAGAACCTAGGAGATACTGGAAGTAATAGTCATTTATAAAAAAGCACTGCAGAATTTACTCATGACATTGATAAAAGATTATTCATAAACTTGTGGCGGCTCCCAAGGGTCGGGCCATACCACTACCGACCCCTCGGCACGGGAATGGACCAGTCCAGGGGGGCGGTCCTTTGCTATGGATACAAGGACAATGTTTTGGGCGCAAAGTCTTTCCAGCAGACTTGACCGGTCTGATAACCGTGAAATAAAACCGAACGTCCCGAAATACCCAGCTCATCGCCTTTCTTTCGACGCGCCACATTGGTGACCCCGAACAGTCCATTGATAGTATGATCACGTCGGGGTCACCAGGGCCGGCCGGAGGCTGTGTCAATTGACCACTTGACACAGACAGCAGAATTGACCATTGACAGCAGAAATATTAATGCATGCTCACAACACTTATAAAGCTGGAAAGAACAAGTAAACGCAAAACAAACCCTTGCTCACAAAATGAAGCACAAGATGAAGAAATATCTCAACATGCCATCAACCTCTCCAGCCCAAAGTCTAGATGTTCCCAAAAATTTGTCAGCTGATGTAACACTAATTCATATACCATATTCAACCCATTAAGTTTCCTCGTACATTAGATCACCAATCATTGCAAAACTGCAGATATCACCCATGCTGTGTCCATTACCAGAGTAAGAAGGTATATCTACACAATCCACCAATGATAGAAACATAGAAAATAGGTGCAGGAGTAGGCCATTCGGCCCTTCGAGCCTGCACCGCCATTCAATATGATCATGGCTGATCATCCAGCTCAGTAGCCTGTACCTGCCTTCTCTCCATACCCCCTGATCCCTTTAGCAAAAAGGGCCACATCTAACTCCCTCTTAAATATAGCCAATGAACTGGCCTCAACTACCTTCTGTGGCGGAGAATTCCACAGACTCACCACTCTCTGTGTGAAGAAATGTTTTCTCATCTCGGTCCTAAAAGACTTCCCCCTTATCCTTAAGCTGTGACCCCTGGTTCTGGGCTCCCCAATATCGGGAACAATCTTCCCGCATCTAGCCTCTCCAACCCCTTAAGAATTTTATATGTTTTTATAAGATCCCCCCTCAGTCTTCTAAATTCCAGCGAGTACAAGCCCAGTCTATCCAGTCTTTCCTCATATGAAAGTCCCGCCATCCCAGGAATCAATCTGGTGAACCTTCTCTGTACTCCCTCTAAGGCAAGAACGTCTTTCCTCAGGTTAGGAGACCAAAACTGCACACAATACTCCAGGTGCAGTCTCACCAAGGCCCTGTACAAATGATTGAAGTCATCGGAGTTTCCCATCAATTCATGCTACCTCGAGGCTTGATGGAGAGTATCAAAAGAATTTCCTGGAATTCTTTGTTTTCCATGAACTACGACCTTTATAATTATGGCCAGCATTACACTGTATTTTGAAACATTGCTCTGCATCAGTCTTAACTACTGCTTTGTTTGGCTTCTGTAGTCATGTGAAATTTCAAGTATTAATTTAGGATCACATTACAAAATAATTTAAAAAAATCAGAAACTATGTTCTTGTTACAAAATTCTCTTGGTTAAGGAATAGGGACTAAGTGGGTCACATTTAAAAACTGATCCCCAAGCATTATACTTTGACTACGTCTCATTGTAGTTGGTCATCTGACATCAACTCGACAATGTGAAAGATTGGCCAGCAGGATCCTATTCAAAACAAAATTCTAACCTGCCAATTATCAACAAATCAATCGAAATGATGAAAGTTATCGTTGACAGTAAAATGAATTGGCACATGCTCTCCTAAAACCTAATGTGGGTACTAACCTAAACCTAACCTGGTGCTTGGATTTTACTAATATCTCAAACCTCTCAACCTCCTTGCAGCCTTGATCAAAACATGGATCACAAGAGGAGACTCACACAGATACAATTAAAGTCACTGCCTTTGACATCAAAAAGCATTTAAATCAATAAGGTATCAAGGTGTACTGGGAAAACTGAAGTCAGAACAAAGGAAAAAAGCTGCAGAAGTCATCTCAAAGGAAGATCTCAAAGGAAGATGTCAATTAGTCACCTGAGTTACAGTATAATCAGCGATGGTGGTCCATAGAGCAATGACCAAAATTGAACTATTTCAGGTGCTTTATCAATGACCATTTCATCACTAAGTCAGAAGTGGGGATGCTTGCCGATGATTGCACATTGTTCAATTCTGATAACAATTCCTCAACAAATGATGTAGCTCATCCCGACTACGGACACGGGTTAAGCAGTGGCAAGAAACATTTGAACCACAGAAGTATCAGTCCATGATCAATATCAGCACAACAGTCAACATTTGACATTCATTCATTACCATTACAAATCATTAATATTACCATTGACCAGAAATTTAACTAGACCAGCCAAATAAAATTTATGACTACATCAGGTAGACATCCTGCAGCGAGTAGATGGATTCAATTCAGCATCATCGTACAATACTTGCCACTTGCCTGGGTAAGTGCAACAATTCTCAGGAAGCTCAACCCTTCCAGGACTAAACAGCCCACTCGATTGGCACCACATTAACATTCTCTCCGCTGCCATACTATTTACAGAATGCACTGCTGTCACTTGGCAAGGAAAGAAAGAGGGAAATCTCCTTTCCTAAAAAAATCTCCGTATATTCTTCTGGTGGACTACTCAAGACATCCAGCAAGAGAACTAAATCTCCATAGTTTTCTATATAGTTTGCACACTGACTTTATGCCTCTAAAGCATCTTCAGATACTTTTAAGATTTTAATTTGCAATACCAGTTACTGAAATGTTCTCCATACTGCACAAATTGGCAATAGAATCAATGTATATTGTACAAACTGTCAATGCTGGAACCACTCAGGAGATCACAGCAGCAACTGTCAAAAGAGTGTCAGAGTTAACATTTCAGGTCAAAAGATCCTTTGCTAGTCTTTGCCTTCAACCCTGAAGCATTAACATTTGTTTCTTTTTCCACAGATGCTGCCTGAGCTATTGCGTTTCCAGCATTTTCTGGTTTTCAGTTCAGATTTTCATTAAGCTTAAAGCATAATTCAGTCAGAGTGAAGCTTCAGGTAGCCCCGGCATGTCCCTCTTTATCCCTCCCCCACCCGTAGCACTAGCTTCTCATTTTCACCCTACAAACAGCTTACAATGGCCCATTTCCTTTATCACTTTTTTTGGCATATCTTTCAATAGACAATAGGTGCAGGAGGCCATTCGGCCCTTCGAGCCAGCACCGCCATTCAATGTGATCATGGCTCATCATTCTCAATCAGTACCCCGTTCCTGCCTTCTCCCCATACCCCCTGACTCCGCTATCCTTAAGAGCTCTATCCAGCTCTCTCTTGAATGCATTCAGAGAATTGGTCTCCACTGCCTTCTGATGCAGAGAATTCCACAGATTCACAACTCTGACTGAAAACATTTTTCCTCATCTCAGTTCTAAATGGCCTCCCCCCTAATTCTTAAACTGTGGCCCCTTGTTCTGGACTCCCCCAACATTGGGAACATGTTTCCTGCTTCTAACGTGTCCAACCCCTTAATAATCTTATACGTTTCGATAAGATCTCCTCTCATCCTTCTAAATTCCAGTGTATACAAGCCTAGTCGCTCCAGTCTTTCAACATATGATAGTCCTGCCATTCCGGGAATTAACCTAGTAAACCTACGCTACACACCCTCAATAGCAAGAATATCCTTCCTCAAATTTGAAGACCAAAACTGCACACAGTACTCCAGGTGCGGTCTCACTAGTGCCCTGTACAACTGCAGGACCTCTTTGCTCCTATACTCAACTCCTCTTGTTATGAAAGCCAACATTCCTTTGGCTTTCTTCACTGCCTGCTGTACCTGCATGCTTACTTTCAGTGACTGATGCACTAGGACACCCAGATCTCATTGTACGTCCCCTGTTCCTAACTTGACACCATTCAGATAATACTCTGCCTTCCTATTCGTACCACCAAAGTGGATAACCTCACACTTATCCACATTAAACTGCATCTGCCATGCATCTGCCCACTCACACAACCTGTCCAAGTCACCCTGTAACCTCATAGCATCTTCCTCACAGTTCACACTACCCCCCAGCTTTGTATCATCTGCAAATTTGCTAATGGTACTTTTAATCCCTTCATTTATTGTTCTTTATCTCTCCACATCACCGTCCATACCTCTCGTTTCCCTTATCCCTAACCAGTCTGAAGAATGGTCTCGACTCAAAACGTCACCCATTCCTTCTCTCCAGAGATGCTGGAGTTTTACTCCAGCTTTTTGTGTCTATTTTCAGATGAAAAGATTCCTCTCTTAACTGAAGCAACATTCAAATATAATGGGTTGAGTAAACTGAGATATCGTCTCTACCCTGGAATCAGCTATTTACAAAAAAACAGATTGTCTATGATAATCAATAAGTATCTAATGAATCAAGGCAAACTGAGTGAATCTTATACTTTGGGATTCAAATTTTTTGAGGATTCTCTAGAAATATTTTATCCACAAGATAAACATTTTTGCAAACATTTGCTTCTTGATTGTTATTGAGTGAAAACAAATACAAGTCTTGTACTGAAATTGAATGTAACAGAATTGTCCCCAACAGAATGAGTCTATGGGGAATTTCAGAGTATTTGATATGGCCAATATCAAACAAAGTCTGCTTCTGTAAAGTAAACATCTATTAAACCACAATTGACATTTGTAGCAATGTCGATACTTATATATAGACCGAGTTTCTCATCCTTCCAAATAATTATATTTCATTTTTATACTTTAGGTTAACCATATTTTGGCTACTTAAATGAATGTTTTATTTTAATCTTTAATTAAAATAAGAGATTCTTAATAATTAATTAAAGAAGGTATGTGTACCATCTGTATACTAAAACTCATTTGTTTGTTCCTGAACTACAGCTAAAACGGTACTTGATAGTGCGACAATTTTAGGCCCACCTTACTCACCGTCGTCCCTTTGGTGCTAATGGAAGAAGTTTCATTGAGATCGGTGTTATATTTTAAAAGTTATTCACATTTTAGTTTAAATCTATCTCCTAGGGAGGGAGGGTGGAAGGGGGAGGAGAGCACACACTACCAGACTCGGGGATACATTCTTCCCCTCCATTATCAGCCTCTGAACAGTCCTTTCATAAGCAAGGGTACTGTTCGATTTACCCCTGCACAAACAAGGACATTGGATGTTGCCGAAGGAACTGATACCTACAATGCTCAGAACTATATTATGTACCTTGTTCTATCTATTTTATGCCAGTTTGAATTGATTGTATCAATGTATGGCGTGTCTGACCTGTTTGGATAGCATGCAAAACAAAGCTATTAACTGTACCTCGGCATATGTGAGCAGTTTTGGGCCCCATATCTGAGGAAGGATGTGCCGGCATTGGAAAAGGACCAGAGGAGGTTTACAAGAATGATCACAGGAATGATTGGGTTAACATATGATGAACATTTGAAGGCTCTTGGCCTGCACTCACGGGAGTTAAGAAGGATGAGTGGACCTCATTGAAACTTACCAAAGAATGAAAGGCCTGGATAGAGCAAATGTGGAGAGGATGTTTCCACTAGTGGATGAATATAGGACCAGAGGCAAGGCCTCAGAATAAAAGGACATACCTTTAGAAGGGAAATGAGAAGGAATTTCTTGAGTCAGAGGGTAGTGAATTTGTGGAATTAGTTGCCATAGATGGCTGGGGATATTTTAAAGTTGGAGAATGACAGATTTTTGATTCGTAAGGGTGTCGGGGTTATGGGGTGAGGGCAGAAGACTGGGGTTGAGAGAGAAAGATAGATCAGCCATGATTGAATGGTGGAGTAGACTTGATGGGCCGAAAGGCCCAATTCTGCTACTAGAACTTATGAACTTGTGACAATAATAAACCTAAACCCACGTGAGATAACAGAGGTAGTGCAAACTGATGATAGATGGGCGGCATGGAACTGTGAGCCCAATGGCTCATTTCCATGCTATATCTCTAAATTAAAAACTAGACTAAGTTCATGGTTGTGCAACAGATGATCCATTGCCAAGATGGGATTAGGGTTGTGCAGGTGAGTTCAAGAACTTGATGATTGGAATGTAGCCGTTGCTGACTTCCGCACCTCCTACCTGACTGTAGCAGCAAGAGGGCATGACCCAGATGATGGGGACCCTTGATGATAGATGCCATCTTCTTAAGGCAGCGCCTTATGTAGATACCTTTAACGGTGGGGAGGGCTGTGACAGTGATGGACAAAGCTGATTCCACCAGCCTCTTACATTCGTGATCATTAAAATTGCCGCACCAGACTATACTGCAATCAGTAAGAATAATTTTCCAGTGTTTCTGTAAAAGTTTGTTAAAGTATTGAGTGATATGCCAAATCTCTAAACTGTTAAGAAAATACAGGCACTGGTGAGGCATCCTGCTGATTACATCTATGTGCTTGCTTTAGGATAGGTCATCCGAGATGTTAACGCTCAGGAATGTGAAGCTACTCATTTCACCATCGAAACACCAAATGAAAACTAGTGCATGGTCTTTCTCTTTCTGAAATCAACAATTAGTTTCTTGGTTCTGTTGATGTTGAGCAATAAGTTGTGATTGTGAGATGACTCTATATCTCTTCTTGCACCTACTCATCACCACCGGGATTTGGCCAACAATGGGAGGGCATGAGCCAAGGCCCAAATGAGTGAAGAGGGAATATGGGAAGTGGGGCCCCCAATGAGTGGCGAGGGAGAATGGCAAACATTACCTTATGAACCAGATGCCGAACCATCAGGATATCTGAATTAATCTTGACAGCAGCTTATTGATGTTTCACTGTGTGAGAAATGTTCAAATCACGTTGATATTCCTATCATTAGATAGCAAATCAAGAGATACTCTAGATCCCAAAATGTTTCAAGGAAACAAATGTGCAGAGAAAGTTCACACATTGCATGGTGTGCTTTTGGTTATCTAAGGCAGAGCTTTCCAAACTTTTCGTGTTGGTGACACAATTTTTAGACATACATCATTTTGCGACCCAATAATTCAGTTTTACTAGCAAACTGGAGGTTAAACCAACCCCTAATAAGAGATACGGACACATAAATAAATTTTAATAAAGAAATGTATGGCGACACGAAATATCTCATGAAAACCTTTCATTTATATATTTTTAAATATATGATTTGTAAGATAATAAGATACATTAACAAGATTAATGTGATTGTTATCATTTATGAGTAGAGCTCGGGGGAAAAAACGTATCCATTTTACGGGTAATTCAAATGCAATTAATGAATAAAACTGTGCGAATTTATTATAAAGTTTTAAGAGTAACTAAACATGAAATTAACAGCACCAGCACTCCAGCAATGATAAAGTGAGAGAACAATCACGCTTTGCACCCACTTAGAACAGCCAGACGAGACTGATGATACTTGCTAATGTCAGAGAGGGGGACCTGTGTAGGGGGCTCTGGGCAGTAGGACCCAGCGGTGCTGTGGGACTCTACTAGGTGGGGGCTGTGGGCCCAGCGCGGTGTCTGTGAGCCGGGTGGAGCTGCGACCTGCTGCTGATCCTGGGAGCCGGGTACAGCGACGGCCGCGACCTGCTGCTGATCCTGGGAGCCGGGTACAGTGAAGGCTGCGACCTGCTGCTGGGCCTGGGAGCCGAGTACAGTGACGGCTGCGACCTGCTGCTGATCCTGGGAGCCGGGTACAGCGACAGCTGCGACCTGCTGCTGATCCTGGGAGCCGGGTACAGCGATGATTGCGACCGGCTGCTGGGCGGTGGAGGTCGACACAGTCGCTGGGGGAGGCCCGCAGGGAACTGGAGCCTGGGTAAGTGGCAGTCGGCCCGGTCAGCGGATGGCTGGGGAGGTTGGCGGCGGCAGCGAAGAGGTCTGGAAGATCGGCGGCAGCAAAGAGGTCTGGAAGGTCGGCGGCAGCGGCGGTGAAGAGGCCAGGAAGGTCGGCGGCAGTGAAGAGGTCTGGAAGGTCGGCGGCAGCGGCGGTGAAGAGATCAGGAAGGTTGGCGGCAGCGGCGGTGAAGAGGTCCGGAAGGTCGGCGGCAGCAGCGAAGAGGTCTGGAAGGTCGGCGGCAGCGGCGGTGAAGAGGTCTGGAAGGTCGGCGGCAGCGGCAGTGAAGAGGTCAGGAAGGTCGGCGGCAGTGGCGGTAAAAAGGTCAGCGGCAGCAGCGGTGAAGAGGCCTTGGACGTCGGCGGCAGTGAAAGCCTCAGGTAGGCCATGGACGTCGGCGGCAGTGGGGAGGCGGTGGAGGTCGGTGGCAGCGGCCCTGAGGAGGCGGTGGAGGTCGGAGGCAGCGGCCCCGGGGAGGCGGTGGAGGTCGGGGCGGGCGAACACGCTGCCGCTGCCGGAGCTCCCGATGTCGGCCCCCACCCAGGGGCCTGCGAGCTTCCGATATCCGCGCTGCCCGCGGCCGCAGGTGGCGAGTACAGTTCGGTCCGTGGGCTCTGCGAACCCGAGCCCAGGTGGTCCCAGCTGGAGGCCGCCAGCTCCAGGTGTTTGGCCGATGGTAGGCCGCAGCGAGAACGGAGACACGGCCCAGAAGATAAAAGGTCGTGTCCCGTTCCGAAGAGACAATTTTCCAGTTACCCCCCCTCCACACATAGTACACAGCCACAAAAAACACTACACCACATCTAAACATTTCAATGAAGACAAAAAACAACAAAAAACTCAAAAGACAAACGGACTGCGACTTCACATTGTTTCCCCTTGCGTTCGCGACACACCTACTCACTACAGGCGACACACTAATAAAGTGAGAGAACAATCACGCTTTGCACCCACTTAGAACAGCCAGACGAGACTGATGATACTTGCTAATGTCAGAGAGGGGGACCTGTGTAGGGGGTGGGCAGTAGGACACAGCGGTGCTGTGGGACTCTGCCTGGTGGGGGCTGTGGGCCCAGCGCGGTGTCTGTGAGCCGGGTGGAGCTGCGACCTGCTGCTGATCCTGGGAGCCGGGTACAGCGACGGCCGCGACCTGCTGCTGATCCTGGGAGCCGGGTACAGTGAAGGCTGCGACCTGCTGCTGGGCCTGGGAGCCGAGTACAGTGACGGCTGCGACCTGCTGCTGATCCTGGGAGCCGGGTACAGCGACAGCTGCGACCTGCTGCTGATCCTGGGAGCCGGGTACAGCGATGATTGCGACCGGCTGCTGGGCGGTGGAGGTCGACACAGTCGCTGGGGGAGGCCCGCAGGGAACTGGAGCCTGGGTAAGTGGCAGTCGGCCCGGTCAGCGGATGGCTGGGGAGGTTGGCGGCGGCAGCGAAGAGGTCTGGAAGATCGGCGGCAGCAAAGAGGTCTGGAAGGTCGGCGGCAGCGGCGGTGAAGAGGCCAGGAAGGTCGGCGGCAGTGAAGAGGTCTGGAAGGTCGGCGGCAGCGGCGGTGAAGAGATCAGGAAGGTTGGCGGCAGCGGCGGTGAAGAGGTCCGGAAGGTCGGCGGCAGCAGCGAAGAGGTCTGGAAGGTCGGCGGCAGCGGCGGTGAAGAGGTCTGGAAGGTCGGCGGCAGCGGCAGTGAAGAGGTCAGGAAGGTCGGCGGCAGTGGCGGTAAAAAGGTCAGCGGCAGCAGCGGTGAAGAGGCCTTGGACGTCGGCGGCAGTGAAAGCCTCAGGTAGGCCATGGACGTCGGCGGCAGTGGGGAGGCGGTGGAGGTCGGTGGCAGCGGCCCTGAGGAGGCGGTGGAGGTCGGAGGCAGCGGCCCCGGGGAGGCGGTGGAGGTCGGGGCGGGCGAACACGCTGCCGCTGCCGGAGCTCCCGATGTCGGCCCCCACCCAGGGGCCTGCGAGCTTCCGATATCCGCGCTGCCCGCGGCCGCAGGTGGCGAGTACAGTTCGGTCCGTGGGCTCTGCGAACCCGAGCCCAGGTGGTCCCAGCTGGAGGCCGCCAGCTCCAGGTGTTTGGCCGATGGTAGGCCGCAGCGAGAACGGAGACACGGCCCAGAAGATAAAAGGTCGTGTCCCGTTCCGAAGAGACAATTTTCCAGTTACCCCCCCTCCACACATAGTACACAGCCACAAAAAACACTACACCACATCTAAACATTTCAATGAAGACAAAAAACAACAAAAAACTCAAAAGACAAACGGACTGCGACTTCACATTGTTTCCCCTTGCGTTCGCGACACACCTACTCACTACAGGCGACACACTAATAAAGTGAGAGAACAATCACGCTTTGCACCCACTTAGAACAGCCAGACGAGACTGATGATACTTGCTAATGTCAGAGAGGGGGACCTGTGTAGGGGGTGGGCAGTAGGACACAGCGGTGCTGTGGGACTCTGCCTGGTGGGGGCTGTGGGCCCAGCGCGGTGTCTGTGAGCCGGGTGGAGCTGCGACCTGCTGCTGATCCTGGGAGCCAGGTACAGCAACGGCTGCGACATGTTGCTGGTCCTGTGAGCCGGGTACAGCGACGGCTGCGACCTGCTGCTGATCCTGGGAGCCGGGTACAGCGACGGCTGCGACCTGCTGCTGATCCTGGGAGCCGGGTACAGAGAAGGCTGCGACCTGCTGCTGGGCCTGGGAGCTGGGTACAGCGACGGCTGCGACCTGCTGCTGATCCTGGGAGCCGGGTACAGCGACAGCTGCAACCTG
The DNA here is from genome assembly GCF_053455715.1 of Rhinoraja longicauda. Classification (NCBI taxonomy): domain Eukaryota; kingdom Metazoa; phylum Chordata; class Chondrichthyes; order Rajiformes; family Arhynchobatidae; genus Rhinoraja; species Rhinoraja longicauda. The sequence goes on along the minus strand of NC_135964.1, from coordinate 35,347,100 downwards.
CTGCTGATCCTGGGAGCTGGGTACAGAGACGGCTGCGACCTGCTGCTGATCCTGGGAGCCGGGTACAGCGATGACTGCGACCGGCTGCTGGGCAGTGGAGCAGTGCGGGTCGACACAGTCGCTGGGGGAGGCCCGCAGGGAACTGGAGCCTGGGTAAGTGGCGGTTGGCCCGGTCAGCGGATGGCTGGGGAGGTTGGCGGCGGCAGCGAAGAGGTCTGGAAGATCGGCGGCAGCAAAGAGGTCTGGAAGGTCGGCGGCAGCGGCGGTGAAGAGGTCTGGAAGGTCGGCGGCAGCAGCGGCGGTGAAGAGGTCAGGAAGGTAAGCGGCAGCAGCGGTGAAGAGGCCTTGGACATCGGCGGCAGCGGCGGTGAAAGCCTCAGGTAGGCCTTGGACGTCGGCGGCAGCGGGGAGGCGGCGGAGGTCGGCGGCAGCGGCCCCGAGGAGGTGGAGGTCTGAGGCAGCGGCGGTGGAAGCCTCAGGTAGGCCTTGGACGTCGGCGGCAGCGGCCCCGGGGAGGCGGTGGAGGTCGGGGCGGGCAAACACGCTGCCGCTGCCCCAGATGTCGGCCCCCACCCAGGGGCCTGCGAGCTTCTGCTATCCACGCTGCCCGCGGCCGCAGGTGGCGAGTACAGTCCGGTCCGTGGGCTCTGCGAACCCGAGCCCAGGTGGTCCCAGCTGGAGGCCGCCAGCTCCAGGTGTTTGGCCGATGGTAGGCCGCAGCGAGAACGGAGACACGGCCCAGAAGATAAAAGGTCGGGTCCCGTTCCGAAGAGACAATTTTCCAGTTACCCCCCCCTCCACACATAGTACACAACCACAAAAAACACTACACCACATCTAAACATTTCAATTAAGACAAAAAACAACAAAAAACACAAAAGACAAACGGACTGCGACTTCACATAGTTTTCCCTTGCGTTCGCGACACACCTACTCACTACACGCGACACACTAATGTGTCACAACACACAGTTTGGAAAGCTCTGATCTAAGGAAATATAACCAAGCTATCATTTTGCACAAAGGTCTCGAAAATATGGTGGGTCAGGCAGCAAATGTGTAGGGAATGGATAGACGATGTATCGGAACGGAACCTTTCTTCAGAAAATGGAAAAATACTATTCAATTCACTCCCCTGTGATTTATTAGTACAGCAAAGAATAGAAATGTGGGACAATTGGAATAGAAGTGAACCAATTCTACCAATCACGGTGATCATGATCGATCTATATCTAAACTCCCGAACCTACCTTTACCCTGTTTCCCTTTGATTAACTAAATATCATTTAAATTTGATAAGCTTCGCAGACACCTTCGTTCAGTCTTCAAGAGTGTGAGCTTCCAGTGACTGATCTGCTATTTCTCCACGTTTAGTGTCTTACACTGTTCAAAATCCCAATGTGAGCTCAAGGAACATATTTCAGCACTGGATGATCAACAATGAAAACAACAATTTCAGTTTTACAGACGCAAGGAACTGCATGTGCTGGTTTACAAAAAAAGACAACGTGCAGGGTAACTCACCAGGTTCAGTTAAGCAGAATTTTCTTTTTTTGTCAGAGTTTGCCTATTTAGGTACAAGAGCAGGAAATATTGGTGCATCAGAAAGTATCTGTTGATGGGAAGTGGTGGGAATAGGGAACAATGTTGGCAGGGAGTTCCAAATTTGCACCATTGTTTATGTAGAAGTGTTTCCAACCTTCAGGTTTGCTTTGGATGGCCCTACATTTTGGGTTATCTCCCCTTCTAGATTCTTCAACCAGAGAAAATAAAACAGTTTGCCTCAAAAATACTTCTTAACCAAGGAATACAATCTAACTCTCATTACAATCCATGTATCAATTCTACATGTCGGAAAGAACTACAGATGCTGGTTTAAATGTAGCAACACAATGCTGGTATAACTCAGCGGGACAGGCGTCATCTCTGGAGAGAAGGAATAGGTGACGTTTCGGGTTCATTCACAAAATCCATTTGTCAGTAATGCCTATTTTAATTTTATTGATCTGTAATTATAAAAATAATATTTATATTGCTTACAAATACTACAAATATTTGTAGTATTTGTTCTCCCATCTAACATTCTGACACTATAATTGTACCACTACTAACTCCTCATAGACAACACTCTTTCTATATATCCAACATCTTCTGCACAAGGAAAAATTTAGAAGTTTTGTCCCTCGTACCTTAAACTGATGTCTTCCAGTTGAGATTCCCCTACCCTTGGAAAAAGACCCTCTACTCTATCTACGCCCCTCATAATGTTATAACCCTCCATAAATAAGGTCACCACTCAGCGTTCTGCACTCCAGTAAGAACAATCACAACATATAAAATCTTTCCTTGCAACTAAAGCCCTCCATTCCAGGCAAGCTCTGGTGAATCTCTCCTGCACTCTTTCCAACAAAGTCAAGTCCTTTCCACAGTGCAAAACCAGAACTCTGTACAATATTCCAAGTATGGCCTAACCAATGCCATGTACAACTGCAACATAATGTCCCAACTCTTATACTCATTACCCCTGCCAAGAAGGCAATGCAGCTAAACATGTTCTTCATTATCCTATCCACCTTTGTCATCATTTTCCGAGGGCAATGAACTTGCACCCCACTAAGATCCCTCTGTATTACAACAATTCTTAGACCACTGCCATTTAGCACACATGTCCAGCCATTTGAGATGAACCAAACTGCATAAATTTCCACCTACTACCAATCCACCCAACTTTCTCCTCCCTGTTCTGCTTTCAACAGTGAACATTCCCTCTGTGACTCCCTGGTTCACCCATCCCTTCCCGTCCAAACCACACCCACCCCAGGAACTTTCCCCTGCAACCGGAGGAGATGCAACACCTGTCCTTGTACCTCCTCCCTCAACTTCATCCAGGGTGCCCGACAGTCCTTTCAGGCGAGGATGAGGTTCACTTGCACCTCCTCCAACCTTATCAATTGTGTCCGTTGCTCTCTGTGAGGGCTCCTATATATCGGCGAGACCAAGTGCAGACTTAGCAAGCGTTTTGCTGAACACCTATGCTCAGTCCACCTTGGCCCACACGATCTCTAGATTTCCAAACATTTTAAGTCCCATTCCAATAGTGACCTTTGCGCCCTCGGTCTCTTCCACTGTCAGAATGAGGCAAATTGGAGGAACTGCAGCTCATATTTTGCGTGGATAGTTTACATCCCAGCGGTATGAACATCAATTTCTCTAATTTCAGGTAACCCCTGCATTCCTCCCCCCCATCATCCTACTGGTTCCACTGTTTGCATTGTATCCCTTTATTATCATCTCTTCCCTGGCCAACAATGGACCAAGTTAGGGAAAGGGGACGTACAACAAGATCTGGGTGTCCTAGTGCATCAGTCACTGAAAGGAAGCATGCAGGTACAGCAGGCAGTGAAGAAAGCCGATGGAATGTTGGCCTTCATAACAAGAGGAGTTGAGAATAGGAGCAAAGAGGTCCTTCTGCAGTTGTACAGGGCCCTAGTGAGACCGCACCTGGAGTACTGTGTGCAGTTTTAGTCTCCAAATTTGAGGAAGGATATTCTTGCTATTGAGGGCGTGCAGCGTAGGTTTACTCGGTTAATTCCCGGAATGGAGGGACTGTCATATGTTGAAAGACTGGAGCTACTAGGAATGCACTGGAATTTAGAAGGATGAGAGGGGATCTTATCGAAACGTATAAGATTATTAAGGGGTTGGACACGTTAGAGGCAGGAAACATGTTCCCAATGTTGGGGGAGTCCAGAACCAGGGGCCACAGTTTAAGAATAAGGGGTAGGCCATTTAGAACGGAGATGAGGAAAAACTTTTTCAGTCAGAGAGTTGTGAATCTGTGGAATTCTCTGCCTCAGAAGGCAGTGGAGGCCAATTCTCTGAATGCATTCAAGAGAGCGCTAGACAGAGCTCTTAAGGATAGCGGAGTCAGGGGGTATGGGGAGAAGGCAGGAACGGGGTACTGATTGAGAATGGTCAGCCATGATCACATTGAATAGAAGTGCTGGCTCGAAGGGCCGAATGGCCTACTCCTGCACCTATTGTCTATTATGGGCTCCACCCTTCCTTGGTCATCTGTTACCAGCCCAGCTTTGTTCTGGCCTTTTCTTACCTCCGCTCCCTCCACTCTACTTTCGGTCTGCAGAAGGGCCTGACCCAAATCGCCACGCATCCTTTTTCTCTAGAGATGCTGCCTGACCTGTTGAATTACTTCAACATTTTGTATCTATCTTCCATAGCTAATGTATCGGGCCATGGATCAATTCAACTTCTAAAAGATGCACAATGAATTTTAAATGGCAAATGCCATTTTGCATGAAAATATGAACAAATTTACCAAAGTATATTAACTTTGCATTCAAAGCAGTTCAAGTTGGAGCCATGCACATGGCCTATGACTATACTAGGTTTGGAGGGGTATGGGCCAAAAGCTGTCAAATGGGAATTGCTTAGATAGGTATTGGTCAGCATCGACAAGTTGGCCTGAAGTTCCCGTTTCCGTACTGCATAGCCCCATGACTGAAATGCAAAAACATGTAATCTTAACTAACAGAATAAATTGGAGTACAACAGCACCACGCCTGTAAATCCGCTACCATAGCAGCAAAATAGCTGCGAAAAAAAATCACATCAAAAGGACACTTTTTTCGAAACCTAAAAGATGAGCACATTCACGAATCGCACACATGTAACACCAATGACAGAAAATGGTGCACAACTTTCAAGCTTTTGTCACCATTGCAACTGAGCTGCCCACGGTGGGTCGAAACATTTTGAGTAGTGAGAAACAAAACGGAAAAAAAAGAGACCGGCAAGTTGGAAGGGAGCACTATTTCTGGAGAAGAAACGTGTTAAAGTAGAAACAAGTAAAGCAATTCAACGGCAGTAGCGCAAGGAAAAAACTGACAACTTTGAACAGTAAAGATGAAAGTAATGCCCACCCCGAGCCCCACCAGGGCAGCTCCTTAGTTCACATCCTGCAGCCGCCGCGTTGTTGAGTGAAACTCGACCTCGGGCTACAAACTCCGGCGAGATCTGCAGCGACCTGACCAACAGGTGAGCCGAGGGCGCGAGGTCGTACGTTGCCCCGCGAGGAGGGGCTCGAGGCGCGAGCAGGGGCTGCGCTGCGCTGCTGCCGACCAGGCGCGAGCGGCGGTTGGAGCTTGCGATGCGAAGTCAGGACATGAGACTGCTCGCGCGCAGAGCCCACTCTTCAAACTGGCCTCCCCGCCTGACTCCGCCACCACTGCTGGCATACTCTCAGAACTAACAGCGGGCCTGGACCTGGTCCTAATTCGAGAGATCACTCACCCGCAGTGTAAAAAGCGCTCAGAGCCGCTCAAGCTCCGCACTCGCAACTACTGAGCCGCCATGTTCAGCTGCGTAACCACGACGTCGGGGTCATCGCACACACGCACTTGCTCACGCAGCTGGGCGGCTCGTGGTGGGGGTGCACGTGCCGCGAGGAGATAGCGCGCTCCCAGACATCAATTTGCCTTCGGCATCGAGGGGGCGATGACCTTCCTGACTGACAGGTTTTGAATTCCTTTGATCGTAATAAACCTTTTTTTAAACGTTTTGAATATTACTTTGGTTGTTGTAATCCGCAGGAAGTACGAAACGAATAAATTAAATTTATGCCCTGTCAGTTTGCGAAAAAATCTGAAATTTGAATTAGAGGAATTTAACTATTTTTATTTAAAGTGGTGCTTATTTGTTTTTTTCCGTACTAATTGCTGTTAATACCATTCGCCCACCTTATAGTGATCTGCTTTTACGATTTAATTTTGTTTTAAACCTATACAATCAAATTATTTTTGAATCGGCGAACATCGCAACGATTTGCAGACACGCTTCATGAAAGAGACTAAAGTTTAAGGTCAGTGGACTGCACTTCAACTGTATTTGATTTCTGCATTAACACATTAGGGATTTAAAATCTATTCTGATTAGCAGCTTTTGACAAATATTTTCTGTTCATTTAAAAAAATAAATGTTTACTTTTTTCCAATCACCGAATAATGCACCTTCCAGATTAATGTAAGAGAATGTTGTAACAATTGCAATAATTGTATACATGTACTTCTTTGAATGTAATGAAACACTTCACACGAAATAATTTCACAGGAATGTTAACAAATCAAATTTGTCACTAAACTACATGAAGGCAGGGAGAGTCTTGGACCAGAGGGCACAGACTCAGAATAAAAGGATGTAAAAGAGATAAGGAATTTCTTTAGCCGGAAGGTGGTGAATCTGTGTAATTCGTTGCCACAGATGGCTGTGGATGCCAAGAATTTGGGTATTTTTAAAGTGGAGATTGACTGGTTCTTGATTAGTAAGAGTGTCAAAGGTTGCAGAGTGAAGGCAGGAGAATGGAGTTGAGAGGGAAAGATAGATCGGCTATGAATGGTGGAATGACCGATGGGCTGAATGACTAAATTCTGCTCCTACGACTTGTGGACTTAATTCAGATAACTCAAAAGTTTGGTCAAATTTGTGGCTTTTAAGTATGCCTTGGTGAAGGTAATATGTTATTTTAAGCAGAATGATGTGGGGAGAGAAAACTAGCAATAAGGGTTTTGATAACTAAAGGCAATGCTCCACTGAAGTAAGAGTTCAGCTAGTTGATCAAGTTTCCGGAGTTGGTGGCACATGGATAAACTGGAGGCTAACATTAGGGCACGGAGAAGGAAGCCCATTAAAGACGTTAATTTGGATGAGAATTTCACCAGGGACCTCATGCATTCCAAATGTATCACTAATATTACTTCCATAGAATCGTATAAATTTACTGGAGGATAAGTAAAACAGCGTACATGTTATCTCCCGGGTTAACATCAACATTCAGTTATTCTCAATCCACATCATTCACTTGCTCGAAGGTAGATACAAAATGCTGGAGTAACTCAGCGGGTCAGGCAGCATCTCAGGAGAGAAGGAATAGGTGACGTTTCGGGTCGAGGTCGGGGGAGGGGGGCGGGACAAAGATATATAGAATAGGAAGATTTTAGAATGCTATTAGACCAAGTGGACCCGTTGGCCCATTTCTCGAAGAGGGGGGACAGGGCAGGGGAGAGGGTGTCACTGAGCGAGCCCTGGACCCAAAGCCTCTCTGGTTTTGGTATAGCACCCTCAACCCCCCCACCCAGTCCCCCTTATCCCCCTCTCCTCCCCCCACTAACCCACTCCCCCTTATCCCCCTCTCCTCCCCCCACTAACCCACTCCATCCCCCCACTAACCCACTCCATCCCCCCGCCCCATCCCGACGCCCCTCCCCCGCCCATCCTCCCCCCAGCCCTGCCTCCACCCCCATTCCAACTCTCCCCCCCACTCCCACTCTCCCCCACTGTCCCGACCCCTGACCCCCACTCTCCCCCCAACCCTTCCCCCGACCCTTCCCCCCCACTCTCCCCCGACCCTTCCCCCCCACTCCCCCGACCCTTCCCCCCCACTCCCCCGACCCTTCCCCTCCCACTCCCCCGACCCTTCCCCTCCCACTCCCCCGACCCCCACTCTCTCCTCCCCCCCACTCCCCGACCCTTCCCCTCCCACTCCCCCGACCCTTCCCCTCCCACTCCCCCGACCCTTCCCCTCCCACTCCCCCGACCCTTCCCCTCCCACTCCCCCGACCCTTCCCCTCCCACTCCCCCGACCTTCCCCTCCCACTCCCCCGACCTTCCCCTCCCACTCCCCCGACCCCCACTCTCTCCTCCCCCCGACCATTCCACCCCCTCCCCGACCCTTCCCCCCACCCTCTCCTCTCCCCCCGACCCCCACTCTCTCCTCTCCCCCCCCGACCCCCCCCACTCCCATTCTCCCCCCACCCCTCCCCCACCCCCAATCTCCCCCCACCCCCACTATCCCTCCCCCCACTATCCCTCCCCCCACTATCCCTCCCCCCACTATCCCTCCCCCCACTATCCCTCCCCCCACTATCCCTCCCCCCACTATCCCTCCCCCCACTATCCCTCCCCCCACTATCCCTCCCCCCGACCCCCCACTCTCTCCTCCCCCCCACTCTCCCCCCGACCCTCCCACTCTCTCCTCCCCTCACCCCACCCAGTCCCTCTTATCCCCCGCTCCTCCCCCCACTCGGCCCCCACGCCCACTCCCCTCCGTTGACCCGTTGGCGAAAACAACTTACCAGTGCCCTTGTGTGCAGCGCTGACTGCCGACGTGTGGCGGGGGCTGTGGCCCAGCGGAGCTGGGACTACTCAAGGCGGGCAGCGCAGTGGCGGCTGTGGCCTGGCAGAGGTGGGAGTACTCGAGGTGGGCAGCACGGCGGCTGTGGCCTGGCAGAGGTGGGAGTACTCGAGGCGGGCAGCGCGACGACTGTGGCACAGCAGAGCTTGGACTACTCAAGGCGGGCAGCGCGGTGGCGGCTGGGACCCGGCAGTGGTAGGAGTACTCGAAGCGGGCAGCATGGCGGCGGCTGCGGCCCGGCAGAGCTGGGACTACTCGAGGCAGGCAGCGGGAAGCTTGTACAAGATGGTGGAGGGTGTGGAGAAGAAGAAGGAGAGCGGCCGCCATTTTTCTGGAGTCACGACGGGGCCATCGGTGGAAGCGGCTGTCGACGACGATGCCGTCGGTTGAAGCAGCCGCTGAAGGAGGAGGAGAAGAAGCTGCCTACTGGGGCTTGTATTGCGGTTATGGTGCGGGGCGCTGGGCCCGGGCGAGAACTCAATGACGCCGTGGGTTGAAGGGACGGAAGGGAGGATCAGTGGACGGGGTGGACGACCATCTCCCTCCTGCTCGGAGTCTCCCTCGGGGCCGGGTGCAGGCAAGGGGGAGGGGGGGAGAGGAAAGTGGAGAGGGCGCTGGGCCCGGGTGGCCCTGCTGCCAGCGGCCATCTTGTTTGGGAGAGTGAAAAGGGAAGCGCAATTAAAGTCATACGTGCCCCATTGTGACGTCATACGCTGAGTATCTTTAAGAAGTCGGTTAGAAAGGTAATTTTTAAACTTTAAAATCTCTCTAACTTTAAAAATATAAGACCAATTTAAACTTTTCATTAACAGTCGCCAGGACAATGGTGATTAGGGTGGTGCTAAAATTGTGGGGCTATAGTTGACCGTTTTGGCTGTAGGTCCACATGTCCCCAATTATTATAACTCTAAATGCAACATCCCCACTAACTCCTGGGATGTATGACCAAAGGTCATAACTAAGGTGGAGCTATTTACTAAGGTAGAGTATGCTACAATATAATTTTAATGAATTAATCATTTCATCAGGATTTCACCATTCACAATTTTGCTCTTACTTTATGAGTTGCGACACATTAACTGTAGTTATTGTAGAATGCAGTCATGGTGAACATTGTAAAGTAGCAAAAGATGTTACATACATTAGTGCTTTATTTGCTGTACCCCCACAATGTGCAATTAAACCATATCTGAGAGTGTTGTGTTTATATTTGTTTAAAGTTAACTCACAATTTATCTGTCAAACTCAACGCAAACAACAATCGCATCCATGTTTCATTACAGCATTGTGAATTGTGATGCTCAAAATATGGCACAATTGAATTTGCCAAAGCTTCCTCCAGTGCAATCCTCCAGGGAGAAAACTGGTAGAGAGAAGAGATAGGAGAAAGCCTCTCCTCCCAGCTTCCCCACCTCCCTCACAGTCAGTCTGAAGAAGGGTCTCGACCCGAAATGTCATCTATCCATGTTCTCCAGAGATGCTGCCTGACCCGCTGAGCTTCTCCAGCACTTTGTGTCCTTTTGTGCAAAACCAGCATCTGCAGTTCCTCCAAAGGGAAAAAAAGTTCACTGTCCCGCTCACAAACTGAATTTCAAAGCTGAACCTGGTAACGTGGCTCTGAATCCATATTATTATTGACAAGATGGAATTCATGATTTATAGAAGTTCTTATCACACATCATTTCAGTGGCTACCATGACTTCATTGATCATGAACCGGAGATGTCATTTGACAAATAAGTAATGGACATACATACAGGGTAATATGCCACTTCACATATAGTTCATTGTCCACAGTGCCAAAGCATTGATGAAATCTTTCAAGTCTTTTGAGATCTATATTATTATATTTTATTTTTTCATATTTCAGATACAGCGCGGACAAGTCCGCGCCGCCCAGCGATCCCCGCACACTAACACTATCCTACACACACTAGGGACAATTTTTACATTTACCCAGTCAATTAACCTACATACCTGTACATCTTTGGAGTGTAGGAGGAAATCGAAGATCTCGGAGAAAACCCACGCAGGTCACGGGGAGAACGTACAAACTCCTTACAGTACAGCACCCGTAGTCAGGATCGAACCTGAGTCTCCGGCGCTGCATTCGCTGTAAAGCAGCAACTCTACCGCTGCGCTACCGTGCCGCCATCTGTTCAGTTCCATTCATCAGTCGTAGCACACTTCAATGAATTTGACACTCAAAATATAAGATAGTATAAAATGTTCAAAGTGGAGATTTGGACTGGAATACATTTCTACAAGTTGCCAGAAAACTAGATGATACAATTGCAACCATGGAGAAAGAATTGCAGGAACATCTCAATGAAGGCTGAGGCTTTTAGAGATTTATACAAGTTGTGACAATGCCCTCTCCCTTGGATGTTGCTCTGATCCGTCTAACTGGCAAATTGGCCAGGAGAGGCCAATCCTCAGCATCATTGGTAACAGCTGAGTCCAATTAGCAAATATTGGTTGGCCACTTGAACCTTGTCAACCTATAAAACACAGACAGACAGATGGACATTTGTGTCCTTAAAAGCCACCTTATTACAGATGCAAGGAAGACCAAATCACTGAGACAACCCTCAGGCCACCAGCACAACAGTGTGGTCAAGACTGGATTGTTGGGAAGAAACCCTGGACACTTGGTAGCTCTACTGAGGCTAGGGCAAGCCTGGGATGGCAGAACCTCTTCTTGCCAACAGACAGCGAGGGACTGTGCACACGGATACATGCAAAGACCGGCTGCCAGAATATCCAGACACTGCCAAAGCCACGTCTTCCAGCACAAAACTGAGCTGCCAGGAAGAAACTTGTACCGTTGACACCTCTTCATGAGGCAAGGGTGAACTGCAGGAAGAAACCTGAGATAGCCCTGCCTCCTCCGTTGAAGGCCAGGACCGAGCTGCTGGGATACCCCTGAAATTGCCAGCACCATCGCACAAAGTAAATCCAACATGTAAGCATATTCCATGAACTCCAGTGTTAGATCTTGTGGACAGTAGAGAGGTATTGTAGAGTTGGGACATGAGTTATTCACCATAGATTACCAAATCTATAATTAGTTTTTGTAGCGTAGTCTTTTGTGCAATTGAATTCCTGGTCAGTAGTGATGACATTCTGATGGAAATGTAAATAATAATCCCAAAATGCTAATTTGCTGGTGCTTGTATAGCTTCTACTTTCAGCCACGTGGAACGATGTTCCATCTCTGGCATATGGCCAATTGCTTGAGAGTCCAAATAATTTGAACACCATCTTGAGCAAATGGAAATAGGGAAGAAAAAAGTCTTTGATGAAACTATTGAAAATAATTGGGCTTAAAATGCTGCCTTGATAAGTGCTGCAAAGATGTACTAGGAATGAAAGGATTAAACCTGCAAGCAATTTTAACAGCCTTTCTTTGTTACTCTTTGAGTCCAGGTACTGGAAAGCTTCCCTTTACTTCCTATTGGCCAGTCTTATGATGGCATAAAACTGAAAATGCTCATCAACACGGGCAGTGACTATGGAAAGAGAAACAGTTGACATTTCAGATCAAAGACTCTTCATCAGCAAATAAATGTTTCCAGCATTTGTCACGTTTATTTCAGATTTTCAGCATCATCAGTTTTGATTTTAATTCAATATTGAATCCAACAATTTATCTGAAGCACAGATCTTCAAGGTTGCAGTTAGGATATTACTGGACACGATAGCTAAGCCAATTCCTGATGTCATAAAGAGTGGATTTAAATAATTAAAGATGGGGAATCTCAGTAAAGACTCACAATCATTACCCACTCAAAATTTGTGGCTGTAGATGTTGTGTACTACTTCAGCTAATTCTTCTTGCTTCTCAACAATTATTGGGAAAGGAGATGTTCATGAGTGTAGCACAATGATTTGCTGACAGGACTCATGGTTGGAGCCTTGGGTTGTACTAAGAAAGATGGTTGCAATTGTTGCAGATCAAACAACGCAGCTGAGGGCACAAACAGAAGTTGCTCAGAGCAGAATTGTAATCCAAATAATTTATCAGCAGTCACCTTCCATGATAAAGTTACAATTGGGTCACATGTTAGAATTAGATCACATGTTTATTGTCGATTACACCATATCCTTTTGCATCTCCTGAGCAAACCAGTCCGTGCCTGAAAGTAGCAAAACAGAGCCAACATTTAGGAAATGGCAGCATTTCCATTTGTGCCACTAAAGGCAAAACCATCACCAATGAGAGTCTAACCAGCTACCCTTGACATTCAATGGTGCAATCCTCGATGGGTTCTCAACTATCCTGAGGATCACTGACTAAAATCTCAATTGAATCAGAAACACAAATACTGTATCCAAGACTGAGTGTCCTGAAGTGAGTGAATTGCCTTCTGCCACCCAAAAGCCACTCTACAATCCATATGGCACCACCAGTGCGGTTTAGGTTTATTATTGTCACATGTATAGAGGTACAATGGAAAGTTTTGTTTTGCATGCTATCCAAACAGATCAGATAAATGTAAGATGGAACACTTTCCATTTGATCGGATAAGTAGTTTCAACAATGTTCACAAAAGCACTCAAGTCAAAGTAGTCTATTTGATCAGCAACCTATCCACTATCTTAAACAGGATTGGGAAGAATTAATATGAATTTGTAAAATATGATACAATTTTTAGGTTGTAACAAACAGGTTACTGGAAAAGGAGGAAACCATTGTATTTGGTGTATTTAGGTTTTGGTAAAATAAACCACACCAGGTTATTCAACAAAATTGGAGCATGTGGATTGGAATAATGTGGATTGAGGATTGATTGATTGATTCATGGACAGTTTACAGAAAATAGAAATAAGCATTCCATTTTCAGATTGGGGCTGTGATTGGTGGCTTTGATGCAGGGATCAGTGATAGGATATCGGCTGTTCACAATATAATGATTTGATGGAGAAGATCAAATTCCAAATTTCATGATGTTACAAAGCTGGGTGCAGATGCTGGTTTACACCAAAGATAGACAAAAAATGCTGGAGTAACTCAGTGGGTCAGGCAGCATCTCTGGAGAAAAGGAATAGTTGACGTTTTGGGTCTGGGGAAGGGTCTCCACCTGCAATGTCACCCATTCCTTTTCTCCAGAGATGTTGTTTGACTTATTCCTCTACTTCCTGAACATGCTGGTCCTGAACTTTGATCAACTGACCTTCCAAAATGACTCTCACAAGTCAGATTTGGATGTTTCCAATAACCTCATAACTTTGTAACCTACCTTACTCCAATTAATACCTTCCCCCAGGGTCCAGATTTATCCTTATTTAAAACAAACTAAAACCTATGGAGTTGTGCTCCCTATCCCCAAAATGCTCTTTCATTGAAGCAACAGTTACCTGGTCTGGTGCATTTCCTAAAACCAGATCCAGAATGGTCTCTCCACGAGTTGGACTATTTACATACTGTTTTAGGAAACCCTTACGGATACACCCAACAGATTCTGCCCTGTCTCAGCCTTTTTCACTAAGTAAGTTCCAGTCAATATTGGGGAAGTTATTCACCAACTATGACAATGCTGTTGCTTTTATATCTTTTTGTAATCTGTACCTCTACCTCCCGCTGACTATTGGAGTGCCAATAGTACAATCTCATTAGAGTGATTGCACCTTTCTATATCTTTAGCTTAACCCATATTGTCTACACTGCAGCTGTACTTTCTAAAAGGTTACTCAGTCATGTTACACTTACCTCGGTAGTCCACTACGGTACACCTTAGAATGCCACAGCAACCAGAGAACTGCTAGAATTTGGCTTTGGATCTTGTCCAGAGAGCATATTGATTGGTTGCATCACGACCTGGTTTAGCAGCCTTTGACATGAAAACAGCATTTAGCTTACTGTGTGTTCAAGAGTCTCTGGTAAAGGTTAAGTAAATGGACATCAATGGGAAAACACTTGTATAGCTGGGATCATACCAAAGTCGATGGAAATAAAGCAAATCATATTTGCATGCAGCATTACTCAAATAATGAAGGCATGGACTGATCCAAGTGGCATGTATCATTCATGCCACAAATGCATGAAACAATGAACATCTCTCACAAAAGAGTGTAACAGCTGTTGTGACTTTGAATGAGCCATACAGAAACAAGAAGCTGCAGATGTAACGGGTCTTTATTCAGCAGAAGTGGACATGCTGTGGGAGTCCTTTTGTGAGAATCTCCTTCAATAATCTCCCTGAATTTAAAATACATTTCAGTTTTTATACTTTAAGAAAATGGATAACAATAGGTAATTAAATATAATTTCTGCAGTTACAATTGTATAGTTTACTTCAACATTTTGTGTCTAGACAAATGGTTCCATCAAATTATATATTTATAATGGGAATACATCTTAACTGACAAGACCTCTGAATATTCAAACTTTTGTTCAGAAAATATTCTAAAAGCTTCCGAGGCCTTTTATTACAATGTCGTGAAGGCTGGCTCGATTGTTGATCGACAGAACAAATATGCCTATGACCACATTTGGTGTGCGAAATGACAAAATCCTCATTCTGGAAACTTCCTTAATTTCAGTCACAAATAAATAAAATATCCTAACTCAAGATGTCTGATGAAAGTCAATAACTTACCGAGGCTACTTCATAACCCTGTAACACCAAGTATGCCTTGGACATCAGATGTAGAATATACCACCCCCACTTCCACCCCCTGACTATCAAGTTATGCACTTACTGTTCCTTCAGCATTGCTGAATTTAAATATTGAAAAGTAGCGTTCATGGTACTTTCAACAGAGGGATTGTAATGATTTGAAGAAAGTAGCTCACCACCACTTTCTGAACGGAAATTAGTGGTAAGAAATACATGCTAGTCTTACCAGCAATGCTCACAGCCCAAAAGAATGAAAACTGTAAAGAGAATCATGCTGCATCATGAACTGAAAGTATAAGTAAAACCATGGTCCTTTCCACTTTATATATGTGCACATAAGCTTAAATATCACAAAACAATAATAGACTGAATTGGAGAGTTCTCTGGCTGAATTAGTAAACCTCTTTTTTCCAAACAGGAAACATGTCAGTGACTTGTAAGATTATCTGGAACTAATTGAGAAGAATCACACATCCCCTTGATGATGGTGTTATCACAATCAATAAACCAGTCTGCTGATAAATCATTGACAGATTCCTGGCTCAAGTATCTGATTACCAAGTCTGCTACTGACAATTAGTTCATTCCAGCCTCCTGTTGTCATTGAGTTTGTTTGGAGATGTTCAATTCCCCCTCTTTGCAGGTAGTGAACAGGCATTCACCAAGAGTTAATTTAGGTCCCAGCCAGACAGTGGATAACTGAAATGTCTTTAGCCTTTTAGTGTGCAACACAACACAATTACTTTAATGCATGTCCCTATGAATCCTTCCACTAAAGCAAACAAAATATTTTTGGGGTCCGTTTGGTGTAGTATCAATTCAACTTTCTCAAGGCAAGCAACAAACCTACTAACATCAGAACCGATTTACATATGTGTCCTTCAAATAACCTCATCCAATTGGTGTCATTTCATTGCTGAGTATTGTAATCAATCTGTCCCAGTGCAGTCAAAGGCACTGAGACCCTAGAGTCTTTTCCTGCTTTTTATGTGCATTGGCAATGTAATGTATGTGATCCACCTCCCATAAAGCACCCTGGTAGCTTCAGCAAACTGCAATATACTGGACCATGAAGAAAGTCTTTACGCTTGTAAAGTGCGATCAGATTTCTAAGCATCAATGTCTGCACACCTGCTGGAAGCAGTAAATGACCATTTAACTGAGGTATTTGAAGGCTGCTTGTTCTTGAACAATAGTACCTCTCAGAAAACCAGCATTTTCAAGGTGGCAAAATTTAAATAAAGTGACCAATAATTAAATGCGCTTAATGTTTAAGAGTCTGAACACTTCTTATTATATTAAAATCTTTTTATTATTTGTCATGAAATGTTTGAGAAAAGGAAAATTGAAATGATCAAATAAGAGCCTTTGAAATAGATGGCAGGTTTATGGCTGGGGGCAAAGAAGAGTTGGATTGACTACAAAGAAGTACTTGCTGGAGAAAAAATAGAAAAGAGACAATGAAAGGCGAAAGACTGAGAGATAAACAGGCTGATGTTGTCTGCAAACTGTTGAATGTTTTGTTTTCGGCCCCAGGCTCTTTGTGAATGGAATTTTCCAGGTCTGGTCTGAACTATAATGTATACACATGTCAAAGGCTCAGTAAACACATCCTTAAAGAAAAAACAATTCCCAATTTAGGTTGTTGCATTTGGTTAGGCAATGGATTCATAGGAATGGTACAATTCTAACTGTAAAGCTGTAAAAACTCTCTTCTTAAATTGCTTCAAACATAATTACATTTAAGATTTTTTTTGTCAATTGTTTATAATAATGCCCCAGATAAAAATTTCAATGATATTCTGCTGTACAAAATATGGAAATGTAATTTGGAATTTTTGAAAGTTTTGATTCTAACATTTCAATTATATTTACCAATTAGTAATTTGATCTCCCAACATGCCCTTCTTAAGCAATTGTTCCATTTACTTGTATATTCATCTTAGTCCTTACATGTTATTAAATTTGTTGCTTTAATATCATTTGAAAATGTAAAATATTGTAGTGGGTCTGGACGCGACAGGAATCAGGCCAGACGCCAGGTAAGAAGTAACAATAACTTTAATACAGTATCTGAACATCCACTCACTCAGTCACCCGCACGAGTAAAACAATAACCCCTTCCAGCAAACCCCATAGCCCCAGACCAGTCTGTCCCCAGGGGAATGACCCAGGGAGTGGCCTAATCCCCCCCTGTCCACTCAGTGCCGAGGGGAATGACCAAGGGAGTGGCCTAGCCCCCGGGCACCGCCACAGGACCCCCCCCCCCCCCCCCCCCCCAAGAACCGGAGGCACGAAACGGACAGGGGGACGTACGAGACGACCAGCCCATGTGCGCACCACGGCGGTCGCAGGAAACGGAACCACCCCGCCAGGGGAAGACAATTGCGGGGACTCCGGGGGTAAGGGCCGGGATGCAGGACGACCCCGAGGGCGAGGCCGCGCCAGGAGGACCGGCTGGCTAACGTCCACGTACGCCGGCTTCAGCCACGAAATAGAGACAGTCGCAGGACAACCCCCTATGTCCAAAACAAAGGTGGCAGAGCCACGCTCAAGCACCTTGAATGGTCCTTCATACGGCCGCTGAAGGGGCGTCCGGTGCGCATCCCGGCGCAGGAAAACAAACGGACAGACCTGCAGAGCGGAAGGGACATGCGACCGAAACTTGGCGTGACGTCGGCACCGGTGTCAGCGTGCCCACCGTCTCCCGAAGGTGTTGCAGGGCGGCCGAGGGCTGTTCTGCCTGACCCTGTGCTGATGGAACGAACTCACCGGGCACTGTCAGCGGAGCCCCGTACACCAATTCAGCCGAGGAGGTGCCCATGTCCTCCTTAGGTGCGGTGCGGATGCCCAGTAAAACCCACGGCAACGCGTCAACCCAGTCCGGGCCAACGAGCCGGTCCTTCAGGGCAGCTTTGAGCTGGCGGTGGAAGCGCTCCACCAGGCCGTTCGCTTGTGGATGGTACGCTGTGGTGCGGTGCAGGTTAACCCCCAGTAATTGAGCCATGAACTACCACAGTTCGGAGGTGAACTGCGGCCCCCGGTCGGACGTGATGTCGAGCGGCACCCCAAACTTGGCAATCTAGTGAACCGCCAAGGCACGGGCACAAGTAGTGTCCGGCAGTGGAACTGCCTCCGGCCACCGCGTGAAACGGTCCACCATAGTCAGGAGGTAGGTGAAACCCCGAGAAGGCGGCAGCGGCCCCACGATGTCCACGTGGATGTGTTCAAAACGGTGTCGAGGGACGGGGAACTCCTGGAGCGGCGCTCCCATGCAAACACGCGATGAATCTGGCCGGCCGCCGAAGCAATCACTGACGGCCGGCTCCTGCATTTCCCGGGAACGAACAGGGCTGCCGGCATTGATGGGCAGAAGGGCCCCACCGCCGGTGAAAGTAGCACCGGCCCCCTCTGCAGGCGTCCGTGAAAACGGGCGGCTGTGCAGGCCGATCCGACCACCAGCGACCTCCGGTGGAGTGTGGAGGAACTGCCGGCAGGCTGCGCGCTGCAGCCGGGTCCGACCACCAGCGACCTCCGGTGGCGTGTGGGAGAACTGCCGGCAGGCTGTGCGAGAAAGATGCGCTGCCGGCTGGGTGAGCTGCTGAAGCCGGGTCCCGTCGCAAAGGACGTCGAGGAGCAGTGGAGATGCGGGCGATCGAGGCCCCTACCTGCAGATCGTCGTCGGCCGTCGGAGGGACTTCCAGTGCGTCGAGGGCCAGCTGACGTGGGCCAACAAGAGTTCATCGGCGCGCTCGCCCACCGCCTGCATGTCGGAGAACGGATCGTGGACGAGCTGCTGGCGGAGATCGGACGGCAGCTGCAGCAGGTATGCATGTTTAAATAACAAGCAGGGCTCGTGGTCGACCAGCAGCGCTAGCATGTCGGCCAGTAGAACCGACAGGCGGCGGTCACCCAGGCCCGGCATCCGGAGGATCCGGGTCGCCCGCTCGGCCTCGCTGAGGCTGAACTGCTGGAGCAGAAAAGCCTTGAGGGCCTCGTACTTATCACTCGCCGGGGGGGGGCGCGGAGGAAGGGTCGGACCCGTCGCGAGGTGGCCGGGTTGAGGGCGCCAATTACATAAAAGTACTTTGTGGCGTCGACAGCTATGCCCCGCAGGGCGAACTGCGCCTTGGCCTGGTCAAACCAGAAGTCGGGGTCGTCGGTCCACAGGGGAGACAGCTGCAAGGCCACGGCGTGGAGAGCGGTGCAGTCGGCAGGGTCCAGAGGCGGCTGACCGGCACAGTCCACAGGCGGCTGACCGGCACGGTCCAGAGGTGGCTGACCGGCAGGGTCCAGAGGTTGCTGACCGGCAGGGCCAGGTAGTGCGGGTTGAGGAGCATTCGGGTCCATCGCGACTTGCGAGGAAATGTCGGGGTCACCAGTGTAGTGGGTCTGGACGCGACAGGAATCAGGCCAGACGCCAGGTAGCAAGTAACAATAACTTTAATACAGTATCTGAACATCCACTCACTCAGTCACCCGCACGAGTAAAACAATAACCCCTTCCAGCAAACCCCCGTAGCCCCAGACTAGTCTGTCCCCAGGGGAATGACCCAGGGAGTGGCCAAATCCCCCCGTCCACTCAGTGCCGAGGGGAATGACCAAGGGAGTGGCCTAGCCCCCGGGCACCGCCACAATATGACCATTTTTAAATGGCTTTGAAAACTGGTGAGAATAAATCAATTGTTTTTATATGCACTCAAAGGAAATGCTAAAGCATTTGTAGTATCTTGTAGTCAAATGAATGTTATTCAATTCCGTGTACAAAGTATTACATTATCTTTCACCAAGTAGCTTAGCATTTGGTACGTATGCAACAGAACGCAATTTAATTTTATTTATTTGCTATGGCATGCCTCATTTATAAGTTCCTGTAACTGATCCAGTACGCTTTTGTTAATGTTTTTCTGCCTGGTTCTCCTATTTTCCCTTGCTCTGTTTTCCCCAATATGATTGTTTCTCGTCCCCTCTAGATTCCTCATTTTAGAAGCATTCATTGCAGCTGTTCCATTTTACGTAGCCAGATTTAGGACACCTATTTTAAGGAAATTGACTTATCCTATTGTATAAATAACAAGGGAGTTTAAAGCGAAAAAACGTGGAAAGTGTGGCTAGGTTGTTCAAGTCCAAAGGAGGCTGGCTATAATTGGGCTGGCTTGGGTTAGTGAGGTCTGTGATTGGAGAAGGATGGAAGTGGCACTTTGGTTTCGAGCGGGACAGACAGCATCTCTGGAGGGAAGGGATGGGTGACTTTTCGGGTCGAGACCCTTCTTCAGACTGATGGCAGGGGAGAGGGAGATACATAGATAAGGAAATGTAAGGTGTGCAAACAGGACAAAAGGAATGTAGATCGAAAATGTAGAATAGATCATGTGGCTGGGAGAAGGTAACAACAACGCAAACAGATGAAATGTAGTCAGCGACAGTAAGACTGGTTGGAGAACTGGGGAGGGATGGAGAGAGAGGGAAAGTAAGGGTTACTTGAAGTTAGAGAAATCAACGTTCATACCGCTGGGGTGTAAGCTGCCCAAGCAAAATATGAGGTGCTGTTCCTCCAATTTGTGCTGGGCCTCACTCAGACAATGGAGGAGGACCAGGACAGAAAGGTCAGTGTGGGAATGGGAGGGGGAGTTAAAGTGTTTAGCAACTGGGAGATTGGGTAGGTTTAGACGGAATGCAGACCACCGGTCCTCCTCATTTTGGACTCCCCTGGTTGGCCCTCTACTTTCTGTAGACCTATTTATTTCTATGTGGTGGTGTGACATCAACTGTCTCAACTTTTCCACTCCCCTTACCTACTCTAACCTCACCCCCTCTGTGCCTACAGCCCTCCACTAGCTCTGCAGCAACCCCGACATGATCATCAAACACGCCGACAAGGGAGGTGCCGTGGTAGTCTGGCTAGCTGACACCTTGCAAGGAGACACCTCCTCCTAATTATCCTTGGACCATGATCCCACAAATGAGCACCAGGCCATAATCTCACAGACCATTTCAGATTTTATCACTTCCGACTGTCTGCCCTCCAAAGCCTCCAACCTTATCGTTCCCCAGTCCCGCATCTTTGCCCCAAAATCCATTAACAGAACTGCCCCGGCAGATCCATTGTTTCTGATTCCTTCTGTCCCACTGAAATGATTTCCACGTACCTCGACTCCATCTTATTCCCCCCTGGTCCAATCTCTCCCGACATGTCCAAGATACCTCACACCCTTCATCTCTTCAATGACTTCTGTTTTCCAGGCCCCCACTCGCTCATCTTTACTATAGATGTTGAGTCACTCCACACCTCAATTCCCCCACCAGGAAGGTTTTAAAGGCCCCAGTTTCTTCCTCGAATACAGAACCAGCCAATTTCCCTCTACTAACACTCTACTCCACCTAGCAGAGCTGGTCCTCACCCTTAACAACTTCTCCTTCGACTCCTCCCACTTCCTCCAAATCCAAGGTGATTGGGGGGGAAGGGGGTGGAGTGGGTGAGTGGGGGGGAGGGAGGGAGGGGGATGGAGTGGGTGAGGGACGGGGGTATGGAGTGGGTGAGTGGGAACGGGGGATGGAGTGGGTGATGGGGGATGGAGGGGGGATGAAGTGGGTGGGAGGAGGGGGGGTCCGGGTCACACGTGGGGGTAGCGCCGGTGCGCCCCGCTCTGATTGGTCGCCGGCGCGTCCTGATTTGTTCCTGCCGTCACCCCAACATGGAGTCGATTGATCGGCTACGAACTCCCGCCCGATAGGCCCACGTCCCCATATGGGGTCGAATGATTGGCTCCAACCTCCCGCTCGACGCCCGATATCCTTCCCTGTCCCCCCTCGCCTGCCCCGGGAGACACTCCCTGCCTAGCCGCCCATTTTTGGAAAAGACCTGGGATGCATCTCGGCCTCTATCCCCACTCCCCCCTCACTCACCCACCATCCCCCCTCCCCCCAACTCTCCCGCACTCACCCACTTCACCCCCCCTCCCTCCCCCACTCCATCCCTCCACTCCATCCCTCCACTCCAACCCCCCCTTCCCCCCCACTCCATCCCCCTCCCTCACCCACTCAATGCCCCACCTCACCCACTCCATCCCCCTCCCTCCCTCCCCTCACCCACTCCATCACCCTTCCCTCTCCCACTCCATCCCCCCTCCCCCCACTCAATCCCTCCCACTCACCCACTCCATCATCCCCCTCCCAACCCCTCCAGTCACCCACTCCACCCCTCCTCTCTCTCCACTCCTTCCCCCCTCACCCACTCCATCCCCCTCCCCTCCCACTACTCACCCACTCCATCCTGCCTCCCCCCACTCACCCACTCCATCCACTCACCCGTGTCTCCCACTCCATCCCCTCTCACATTCGATTCCCACTCACCTAACCTATCCAAGTCACGTTGCAGCCTCCTAGCATCCTCCTCACAGCTAACACTGCCCCCCAGCTTCGTGTCATCCGCAAACTTGGAGATGCTGCATTCAATTCCCTCGTCCAAATCATTAATATATTTTGTAAATAGCTGGGGTCCCAGCACTGAGCCTTGCAGTACCCCACCAGTCACTGCCTGCCATTCTGAAAAGGACCCGTTTATTCCTACTCTTTGCTTCCTGTCTGCCAGCCAGTTCTCTATCCACATCAATACTGAACCCACAATACCGCGTGCTTTAAGTTTGCATACTAATCTCTTATGTGGGACCTTGTCGAAAGCCTTCTGGAAGTCCAGATATAACACATCCACTGGTTCTCCCTTATCCACTCTACTAGTTACATCCTCGAAAAATTCTATAAGATTCGTCAGACATGATTTACCTTTCATAAATCCATGCTGACTTTGTCCAATGATTTCACCACTTTCCAAATGTACTGCTATCCCATCTTTAATAACTGACTCTAGCATTTTCCCCACTACCGATGTTAGACTAACTGGTCTGTAATTCCCCGTTTTCTCTCTCCCTCCCTTTTTGAAAAATGGGGTTACATTACCTACCCTCCAATCCTCAGGAACTACTCCAGAATCTAAAGAGTTTTGAAAAATTATCACTAATGCATCCACTATTTCTGAGGCTACCTCCTTAAGCACTCTGGGATGCAGCCTATCTGGCCCTGGGGATTTATCGGCCTTTAATCCATTCAATTTACCTAACACCATTTCCCGACTAACCTGGATTTCACTCAGTTCCTCCATCTCATTTGATCCCCGGTCCCCTGCTATTTCCGGCAGATAATTTATGTCTTCCTTAGTGAAGACAGAACCAAAGTCGTTATTCAATTGGTCTGCCATGTCCTTGTTCCCCATGATCAATTCACCTGTTTCTGACTGCAAGGGACCTACATTTGTTTTAACTAATCTTTTTCTCTTCACATATCTATAAAAGCTTTTGCAGTCAGTTTTTATGTTCCCTGCCAGTTTTCTTTCATAATCTATTTTCCCTTTCATAATTAAGCCCTTTGTCCTCCTCTGCTGGACTCTGGATTTCTCCCAGTCCTCTGGCAGGCTGCTTTTTCTTGCTAATTTGTACGCTTCATCTTTTGTTTTGATACTATCCCTAATCTCCCTTGTTAGTCACGGATGCACTACCTTCCCTGATTTATTCTTTTGCCAAACTGGGATGAACAATTGTTGTAGTTCATCCATGCGGTCTTTAAATGCCTTCCATTGCATATCCACCGTCAACCCTTTAAGAATCAATTGCCAGTCTATCTTGGCCAATTCACGTCTCATGCCCTCAGTTACCTTTCTTTAAGTTCAGAACCGTTGTTTCTGAATTAACTAAGTCACTCTCCATCCTAATTAACTCAACCATATTATGGTCACTCTTGCCCAAGGGGTCACGCACATCAAGACTACTAACTAACCTTTCCTCATTACTCAATACCCAGTCCAGAATAGCCTGCTCTCTCATTGGTTCCTCTACATGTTGATTTAGAAAACTATCCCGTATACATTCCAAGAAATCCACTTCCTCAGCACCTCTGCCAATTTGATTCACCCAATCTATATGTAAATTGAAGTCACCCATTATAACTGTTTTATCTTTGTTGCACACATTTCTAATTTCCTGTTTGATGCCATCCCCAACTCTACTACTACTGTTAGGTGGCCTGTACACAACTCCCACTAGCGTTTTCTGCCCCTTAGTGTTTCGCAGCTCTACCCATATCGATTCCACATCCTCCAAGCTAATGTCCTTCCTTTCTATTGCGTTAATCTCCTCTCTAACCAGCAACGCTACCCCACCTCCTTTTCCTTTCTGTCTATCCCTCCTGAATATTGAATATCCCTGGATGTTCAGCTCCAAGCCTTGGTCACCCTGGAGCCATGTCTCCGTAATCCCAACAATATCATTGTTGCTGGAGTTTAATGCTGATAAGTGTGAGGTGCTGCATTTTGGTAGGACAAATCAAAATAGGACGTACAGGGTAAATGGTAGGGAATTGAGGAATGCATAAATTGGATAGGTATATGGATGGGAGGGGATTGGAGGGTTATGGTCTGAGTGCGGGTAGATGAGACTAGGTCAGGGAGAATGGTCGGCGTGGACTGGTAGGGCCGGACAGGCCTGTTTCCATGCTGTAGTTGTTATATGTTATGTTATATATGTTATATCATATTCATCAATAACTATCTGCACATTCAACTCATCCACCTTATTCCGATTGCTCCTTGCATTGAGACACAAAGCCTTCAGGCTTGTTTTTACAACACTCTTACCCCTTATACAATTATGTTGAAAAGTGGCCCTTTTTGATTTTTGCCCTGGATTTGTCTGCCTGCCACTTTTACTTTTCACCTTGCTACCTATTGCTTCTACCCTCATTTTACACCCCTCTGTCTCTCTGCTCATGCTCCCATCCCCCTGCCACATTAGTTTAAATCCTCCCCGACAGCATTAGCAAACACTCCCCCAAGGACATTGGTTCCATTCCAACTCGGGTGCAGACTGTCCTGTTTGTACTGGTCCCACCTGTCCCAGAACTGGTTCCAATGTCCTAGAAATTTGAATCCCTCCCCCTTGCACCATTTTTCAAGCCACGTATTCATCTGAAATATCCTCCTATTTCTACTCTGACTAGCACTTGGCACTGGTAGTAATCCAGAGATTATTACCTTTGAGGTCCTACTTTTAAGTTTATCTCCGTTTTTTACCTATATCGTTGGTGCCAATGTGCTGTTCTCCCTCCCCCTCCAGAATGTTCTGCAGCCGCTCAGAGACATCCCTGACCCTTCCACCAGGGAGGCAACAAACCATCCTGGAGTCTCGTTTGCGGCCGCAGAAACACCTATCTATTCCCCTTACAATTGAATCCCCTATTACTATAGCCCTTCCACTCTTTTTCCTCCCCTCCTTTGCCGCAGAGCCACCCACGGTGCCATGAACTTGGCTGCTGCTGCCTTCCCCTGATGAGCCATCTCCCCCAACAGTATCCAAAATGGTATATCTGTTTAGGAGGGAGATGACCGCAGGGGACTCCTGCACTACCTGCCTACTGCTACGCTGGCTAGTGGCCACCCGTTCCCTTTCTGTCCGCTTATCTTTTACCTGCGGTGTGGCCAACTCACTGCACGTGCTATTCACGACCTTCTCAGCATCGAGGATGCTCCAGTATGAATCCAACCGCAGCTCCAACCGTTCAATAACTCACTGAACCCTTAACTCACTGAACCCTTAACTCACTGAACCCTTAACTCACTGAACCCTTAACTCACTGAACCCTTAACTCACTGAACCCTCAAAATGGCGGCACTGCCCTAGCAGCTGCCGCTCACCTGCGGTCCATTTGTCTTTGTGTTTTTGTTGGTTTTTTTGGTCTTAATTGTAGTTGTGATGTGGTGTTTTTGTGTTTGTGTACTATGTGTGTATGTGGGGGGGAGGGGGAAACTAACACTGTAAATAGATGTCCCTTCAGAACGGAGACCCGACCTTTGTTTTCTGGGCCGTGTCTCCGTTCCTGCTGCGGCCTACCATCGGCCCAACTCCTGGAGCTGTCGGCCTCCGGGGCTCTGGTTCGCGGAGCCCGCGGATCGGACTTACCACCACCGGAGCCGGCCGTCTTCGGAGGCTGCGGGAGCGGCTGCGGCTGCGACTCGCCTTAGGCTCGGGCCGCGTGGATGCCGACATCGGGAGCTCCAGCAGAGGCAGCGTGTTCGCCCGCCCCGGATCGCGGGGCTTGGGGCGCGGACATTTCACCGTCCGGCGCGGCCTAAGATAGGCCGCGGGATATTTCTCTGCTGGGCGGGGGCTTCAATGTCGGGAGCCACGACCGCCCCGACATGCAGCAACAGCGGCAGCAGCAGCGTGTTCGCCCGCCCCGGATCGGACTTATCATCGGCGGAGCCGGCCGTCTTCGGAGGCTGCGGGAGCGGCTGCGACGCGACGCGCCTTGGGCTTGGCCCGCTGTGGACCGTCCGGTGCGGCCTGCAACCACAACAACCTGACTGCGGGCGAGGACAGCAGGAGAAGGGAAAGACATTGTGGCCTTCCATCACAGTGAGGAGAGAGAGGACTGGAGGAGACTCACTGTGTTGGATGTTTCTGATGGATGTTTCTTTTTTTGTGTGTTTTTGGGGTTGGGTGGTTTGAGTGCCTGTTTGATGCTTTTATTGTTGGACTGTGTTTTTGGGGGTTTTGGGGTGTGTGATTTGAATGCCTATTTAATGCTTTTATTGTTGGACTGTGTTTTGGGGGGGTTTTGGGGTTGGGTAATTTGGGTGCCTGTTTAGTGCTTTTATTGTTGGACTGTGGGTGATTGAATTAACATTTTGTTCAAGATGGCCGCGCCGTTGTGTTTGGCTGCCTGCCACTATGTTTCTT
Source organism: Rhinoraja longicauda (assembly GCF_053455715.1). NCBI lineage: Eukaryota > Metazoa > Chordata > Chondrichthyes > Rajiformes > Arhynchobatidae > Rhinoraja > Rhinoraja longicauda. Next base: position 35,320,486 of record NC_135964.1, on the reverse strand, counting down.
TTTTTTTTTTCCTAGTCAGATGTGCAGCACTTTGGTCAACGTGGGTTGTTTTTAAATGTGCTATACAAATAAATTGACGACTTGACTTAACTCACTGAACCCTTAACTCACTGAACCCTTAACTCACTGAACCCTTAACTCACTGAACCCTTAACTCACTGAACCCTTAACTCACTGAACCCTTAACTCACTGAACCCTTAACTCACTGAACCCTTAACTCACTGAACCCTTAACTCACTGAACCCTTAACTCACTGAACCCTTAACTCACTGAACCCTTAACTCACTGAACCCTTAACTCACTGAACCCTTAACTCACTGAACCCTTAACTCACTGAACCCTTAACTCACTGAACCCTTAACTCACTGAACCCTTAACTCACTGAACCCTTAACTCACTGAACCCTTAACTCACTGAACCCTTAACTCACTGAACCCTTAACTCACTGAACCCTTAACTCACTGAACCCTTAACTAAAAAGTACGATCCTCCCCGTCCCCCACCCCCCTCCAGTCACCCACTCCACTCCCCTCCCCTTGCCCCCTCCCCAGTCTCCCACTCCATCCCCCCCTCCCCATCCCCCCCAGTCACCTATTCCATCCCCCCTCACCCACTCCTTCCCCCCTCACCCCTCCATCCCTCCCTCGACCCCTACTCCCCCCCCACCCTCCCTCGACCCCTACTCCCCCACCCTCAGGCCACCGCCTCTACCCCCAACTCCCGCCCCCCCCCTGCCAGCGGCCATCTTCTTTCGCCTTCTCGCCGGCTCCACGCTTCTCGGGGAGCGCAATTTAAGTTGTGCTGGACCCATTCTGACGTCACACGCCGAAGACCTCCGGGGGGGGGGGGGGGGGGGGGGGGTGTGAGAGCTCGTCTCCCAAAGTCGTTTGGGGCCCATTGTGACGTCACACGCTGAAGACCTTTAAGAAATCGGTTAGAAAGGTAATTTTTAAACTTTAAAATCTCTCTAACTTTAAAAATATAAGACCAATTTAAATTAAACTTTTCATTAACAATCGCCAGGACAATGGTGTGTGGGTGGTGCTGAAATGGTGGCGCTATCGTTTACCGTTTAGTGGTCTAATAACTAGACCAAGTTGGGCCCGTTCCTCGTAGGGTTTCCATTATGACCTGGGGGAAACGCGTTTTTTCTTTCAAATAAATTGTCTCTTTAAAAAAAAAAAAAAAAGAATCTCAATGGGGGTGAGAGGAGGGGAGGGGTGTAGAGGGGTGGGTGAAGAGGGGGGAATGGGGTGGGGGAGGGGAAAGGGGAGAGGGAGCCACCGACACCGTCCTGTCAGCGGCCATCTTTTTTCTCCTTCACTGTGTGCCATGCTCCTCCAGGGGAGGGGGAGCACAATTAAAGGCGGTACTGGGAAGGGGAGAGGGTGTGACCGAGGAGCCCTGAACCCAAAGCCTTCTGTATTGGTGTAGCACCCTCAACCCCCTACTCAATCCCCCTTATCCCCACTCTCCCACCTTCCCTGACCCCCACTGTCCCCCCACCCCCACTCTCTTATCCACCCACCACCACCCCCCTCCCCCCTACCACTGCTGTCCCCTTCCCCCCACCCCTCCTCCTCCTCCCCACCCCACTCCCTCCCCAGTCCCACTCTCCCTCCCACCCTCGCACTCTCTCCCACCCTCCCCAATCTCTCCTCCCCAGCCCCACTCCCCTCTCCCCCAACCCCCCTCTCTCCTCCGCCCCTCCTCACCCACCCCCATTCTCACTGTCCCCTTCCCCCACCCCCTCTCACCCCCACTCTTCCCCTCTTCCCCACCCCCACTCTCCCCTGACCCCCACTGTCCCTCTTCCCCCACCCCCTCTCCTCCCGCCACCATCACCCCCCCACACCCCCTCTCTCCTCTTCCAACCCTCCCCCACCCCCTCCTCCCCTTTCACTCTCACTGTCCCCTTGCCCCTTTCCCTCCCTCCCCCACACTCTCCCCTCTTCCCTGACCCCCACTGTCCCCCTTCCCTTACACCCCCACTCTCTCCTCCCCCCCACCCTCCCCATTCTCTCCTCCCCCAGCCCCACTCTCACTCTCCCCCAACTCCCCTCTCCTCCAGCCCTCCTCACCCACCCCCCGCCTCCCCCACTCTCTCCTCCCCCCACCCTCACCCCCTCCTACCCCCACCCTCCACCCACTCGCCACATCCCCATTCTCACTGTCCCCTCCCCCCCCACCTCCTCTCCCCCCCTCTCCCTTCTTCCCCACCCCCACTCTCCCCTGACCCCCACTGCACCTCTTCCCCCCACCATCACCCCCCTTCCCCCCACACCCCCTCTCTCCTCTCCCAACCCTCCCCACCCCCTCCTCCCCCTTTCACTCTCAGTCCCCTTCCCCCCACCCACCATCCCCCCTTTCCCTCCCTCCCCCACACTCTCCCCTCTTCCCTGACCCCCATTGTCCCCTTCCCACCACCCCTGCTCTCTCCCCCCCACCACCATCCCCCTCCCCAGTCCCACCCCCACTCTCTGCTCCTCCCCCTCCCCCCCACTCTCCTCTTCCCTGACCCCCACTGTCCCCCTCCTCCCCACCCTCAGCATTCTCTCCTCCCCAGCCACACTCTCTCTCCCCCAACCCCCCTCTTCTCCACCCCTCCTTCCCCACTGTTTCCTCCCCCTCCGTCACCCCCCTCCTACCACACCCTCCCCTCCACCCACTCGCCCCACCCCCATTCTCACTGTCCCCCTCCCCACTCTCCCCCTTCCCCCCACCCCCACTCTCCCCTGACCCCCACTGTCCCCTTCCCCCCACCCTCCCCATCCGCACCCCCTCCCTTCCCCACCCCCTCCTCCCCCTTTCACTCTCACAGTCCCCTTCCCCCAGCCACCTTCCTACCCCTTTCCCTCCCTCCCCCCACTCTCCCCTCTTCCCTGACCCCACTTCCCCCCCACGCCCACACTCTCTTCCCCCACCCCCCCTCCCCCGTGGTCTCCCACCCCCACTCTCTGCTCCTCCCAACCTTCCCCTCCCCCCACTCTCCCCTGACCCCCACTGTTCCCCTTCCCCCACCATCACCACTCCTCCCCCCAGTCCCACTCTCCCTCCCACCCCCACTCTCTGTTCCTCCCACCCTCCCCCACTCTAGCCTCCCCCACCCCCTCCTTCCCCTTTCACTCTCTGTCCTCTTCCCCCACCCACCATCCCCACCTTCCCTCCCCCACTCTTCCCTGACCCCCACTGTCCCCTCCCCCCCCACCCCCACTCTCTCTTCTCCCCACCACAACCCCCCACCCCAGCTGCCCCCTCCCCAGCCCCACTCTCCCTCCCACACTCCCTCTCCCCCCTTTCACTCCCACTGTCCCCTTCCCTGCACCCACCTTCCCCCCCTTTCCCTCCCTCCCCCACTCCCCTCTTTCCCTCCCCCCCAACCTCCCTCTTTCCTGACCCCCACTGCACCCCTTCCCCCCACCCCAATCTCTCTTCCCGCCACCACCATCCCCCGCTGTCCCCCTCCCCAGTCCCACTCTCCCTCCCACCCCCACTCTCTGCTCCTCCCCACCTCCCCTTCCCCCCACTCTCCCCTGACCCCAACGTTCCCCGTTCTCCCCCATCCCCACCACCACCCCCACCGCCCTCCCCACCTCCGCTGTCCCCAACCCCAGTCCCACTCTCCCTCCAACCCCCTCTGCTTCTCCCACCCTCCCCCCACTCTCTCCTCCCCCCACCCCCCTTTCCTCCAGTCTCTCCTCACTCCACCCCCCCTTTCTCCCACTCTCTCCTCCCCCCACCCCCCCTTTCCCCCACTCTCTGGAGTTGGGCAGCGCAGGTGGGACTACTGGAGTTGGGCAACGGAGGTGGGACTACTCGAGGCGGGCGGTAACGGGTCTGGGAGAGTGGAGAGAGGCGCGATGGGAGGCGCGCACAAGATGGCAGAGCGTGAGGAGGCCATCAGTCCGACCATCTCCCTCCTGCTTGGGAGTGTCCCCCGGGTGTGGGAGAGGGGGGACAGTGAAGGGAGAATAGAGAGGAGAGGGGGTCCCCTGATTGCGGGCGGGCGGCTCTGCTAACGGCGTCCATCTTGTTTGTGCGAGTGAGGAGAGGCCGTGCGTGCTCTGTGGTAACGTCAGACGCACAGCACTTTGAAAAATGTGTTTAGAAATGAGAGTTTAAAATTTTAAAATGTCTAACAAAAAATAGACGACCAATTTAAATAAAACTTGATATAAACAGCCGTCAGGACAGTGGTGATGAAGGTGGCACTAAAATTGTGGCACTATGGTTTACGTTTTGGCTGCAGGTCCACGTCTCTCAGAGAGATATACATACATACAAATATATTTATATAAATTTTATATGTCTGCATGAATTGTACGGGAGGGGGGGGAGCGCGAGCTCATCGCACAGGAGCACGGGTCCCATTGTGACGTCACACTCTGAAGACCTTCAATAAATCGTTAGAAATTAAATGTTTTAACTTTAAAACCTCTCTAACTTAAAAAAAATATGCGCCCAATTTAAATAAAAGTTGTTGGAAACAATTGCCACAAGAGTAGTGCAAAAAAGAGTGGTGCAAAAATTGTGGTGCTATGGATATTTTGAATTACATACGGATTTATGTATATATATATATATATATATGTATACATAATGTATATGTATATACAAGATCTGTGTCTTAGTGGTATATACTAGACCAAGTTGGGCCCGTTCCTCGTAGGGTTTCCATTGCGACCTGGGGAAATCGCGTTTTTTCTTTAAAATAAATTGTCTCTTTAAATTTTTTTTAAATGAATCTCAATGGGGGGGGAGGGAAAAGGGAAGAGGGAGCCACTGATACCGTCCTGTCAGCGGCCATCTTCTTTCTCCTTCACTGTGGTGCCGTGCTCCTCCAGGGGAAGGGGAGCGCAATTAAAGGCGGTACAGGGAAGGGGAGAGGGTGTGACCGAGGAGCCTTGGACGCAAAGCCTCTCCTGTATTGGTGTAGCACCCTCAACCCCCTACTCAATTCACCTTATCCCCCCCCCCTACCTACCCCTCACTCTCCCATCTTCCCTGACCCCCACTGTCCCCCTTGCCCCCCCCACCCCCACTCTCTCATCCCCCCAACACCACCCCCCACCCCTGCTTTCCCCTTCCCTCCTCCCCACCTCACCCTCCTCCCCAGTCCCACTCTCCCTCCCACCCCCACTCGCACTCTCCCCCACTCCCCACCACCCCCCTTTCCCCCACTCTCTCCCCCCACCCCCATTCTCTCCTCCCCCAGTCCCTCTCACTACCCCACTCCCCTTTCCCCACCACCCCCTTTCCCCACCACCCCCCTTTCCCCACCACCCCCCTTCCCCCACTCTCTCCTCCCCCAGCCCCACTCTCACTCTCCCCATCCCCTCTCTCCTCCACCCCCTCTCTCCGCCTCCAACTCCCGCTCCTCTCCTCCCCCCAGCATCAGTTAAAGGTCGGGTGGGGGGGGCGCATCAGTTAAAGGTCCAGGGGGGATGGGGAGTGCATTAGTTAAAGGTCGGGGGGGGGCATCAGTTAAAGGTCCGGGGGGGCGCCCCGAGCGCATTAGTTACAAGTCCGGGGGGGGGGGGGGGGAGTGCGTCAGTTAAAGGTCCGGAGGGGGGGGAGCTCATCTGTTGAAGACGTGGGGGCCATTGTGATGTCACACGCTGAATTCCGGGGGTGGGGGGGGGGGGGGGGGGGGGCACGAGCTCATCTCGCAGGCACACGGTGCCATTGTGAAATCACACGCTGAAGCCCTTCAAGAAATCGGTTAGAAATGAAATGTTTTAACTTTAAAACCTCTCTAACTTAAAAAATATACGACCAATTTAAATAAAAGTTGTTGGAAACAGTCGCCGCAAGAGTGCTGATGAAGATGGTGCAAAAACGGATTTATATATATATATATAAACATAGCAAAAAAAGTAAGGAGATTTGTGTTTGGTAGATTATTTCTTTGTTGTATCAATGCTTCTTGGCAATAAATCTTATACCGTTGGAAAGCCTGTTTATTTCCCTTTTAAATGGTGCCACATTTGTAAGGAACATGCATTTGTGGGATGAGCAGCAGAGCTGAGTATGTGGTTTATATATATATATATATATACAAGATCTGAGTTTTAGTATATAGAAGAAAATAGATAGATAGATAATAATATATATATACTAGACAAAGTTGAGCCCATTCCCCCAGCTCCACTCTTACTCTCCCCCACTCCCCTTTCCCTCACTCTCTCTTCCCCCCACCCCAGCTGTCCCCCTCCCCAGTCCCACTCTCCCTCCTAACCCCACTCTCTCCTCCCACCCTCCCCATTCCTCCCACTCTTACTCTCCCGGAGCGGCGGACTACTGGAGTCAGAGAGTGGTTAAGGTGGCGCAAAAATTGTGGCGCTATGGATATTTTGAATTACATACGAATATATGACCCAAAGCCTCTCCTGTATTGGTGTAGCACCCTCAACCCCCAACTCAATCACCCTTATCCCCCCTTCCCCCCTCCCCCCCGCCCAATCTCCCCCCACCCCCTCCAGTCTGCCCACCCGTCTCCCCACCCCCTCCACTCTCCACCCTCCCCTCCACCCTTCCCCACCCCCAGTCATCCCACCCCTCCACTCTCCCCCCCATCCCCTTCACTCTCCCCACACTCTCCTCCCCTACCCCCTCCTTGTCCACCCTCTCCTCTCACTCCCCACCTACCCCGACCCTCCCCTCCAGCCACTCGGCCCGCACGCCGACTCCACTCCGCAGAGCCGTTGGTGGCGAAAGCCACTTACCGAGCGTGCAGGGAGGAGGGAGCGCCGGACTACTCAAGGCGAGCAGTGCGTCGGCGGCCTTGCCGAGCTGGGACTACTCGAGGCGGGCGGCGGCCCGGGGACTACTGGAGGCGGACATCACAGCGGCTGGGACCACCCCCATCCTCCCCTCCACCCACTCGGCCCCCACGCCCACTCGCTTCCGCGGACCCGTTGGCAGAGCAGGCGCACGGTGCCATTGTGACGTGCAGGGAGGAGGAGGGAGCTCCGGAGTGCGGCCGTTACTATGGCCTGGCCGAACCGCGTGCACAAGATGGCGGAGCGTGAGGAGGAGTAGAGCGGCCACCATCTTTCTGAAGTCGCGACGGGGCCCTCGTCGACGCTGCCATCGGTGAAAGCGGCCGCTGAAAGAGGAGGAGAAGAAGCTGCCCGCTGCGGCTTCTGTGCGGTAACGGTGCGCCGCGCTGGGCCCGGGCGATAGCGGGGAGTCGAGGACGCCGTGGGTTGAAGGGAAGGATGAGTGGACCATCAGTCCGACCATCTCCCTCCTGCTTGGAGTGTCCCCCGGGTGTGGGAGAGTGAGGGAATAGAGGAGAGAAGCGAGGGGAGAGAGGAGAGAAGCGAGGGGAGAGGGGAGCCCCTGATTGTGGGCGGGCCGCTCCAATAATGGCGTCCATCTTGTTTGTGCGAGTGAAGAGAGAGTCCGTGCGTGCCCTATGGTGACGTCAGACGCACAGCAGCCCTTGGAAAAAGGTCTTTAGAAAAGAGATTTTTGAACTTTAAAACCTCTGTAACTTAAAAAAATATAAGACCGATTGAAATGATACTTGTTATTAAGAGTGTCTGCAAGAATGGTGATTAAGGTGGCGCATTATATATATATATATGAGTTTTGGTAGTATATATATATATATACTAGACCAAGTGGGCCCTTTGGGCCCGTCCTCGTAGGGTTTCCATTGCGACCTGGGGAAATTGCTTTTTTCTTTAAAATAAATTGTCTGTTAAAAAAAAATTAATGTCAGTGGGGGGGAGAGGAGGAGGGGGGAACGGAGAGGAGGGGGTGGTGGAGAGGACGGGGGGGTGGAGAGTGGTGGGGAGGGTGAGGAGGGGGGAATGGGGTGGGGAGGGGAACGGGGAGAGGGAGCCACTGACACCATCCTTCCAGCGGCCATCTTCTTTCTCCTTCACTTCAAAATTCTTAAGGGGTTGGACAGGCTAGATGCAGGAAGATTGTTCCCGATGTTTGGGAAGTCCAGAACAAGGGGTCACAGTTTAAGGATAATTGGGAAGTCTTTTAGGACCGAGATGAGAACGTTTTTTTTCACACAGAGAGTGGTGAATCTGTGGAATTCTCTGCCACAGAGGGTAGTTGAGACCAGATCATTGGCTATATTTAAGAGGGAGTTAGATGGGGCCCTTGTGGCTAAAGGGATCAGGGGGTTTGGAGAGAAGGCAGGTACAGGATACTGAGTTGGATGATCAGCCATGATCATATTGAATGGCGGTGCATGCTCGAAGGGCCGAATGGCCTACTCCTGCACCTATTTTCTATGTTTCACTGTGGTGTCGTGCTCCTCCAGGGGAGGGGGATCGCAATTAAAGGCAGTAAAGGGAAGGGGAGAGGGTGTGACCAAGGAGCCTTGGACCCAAGGCCTCTCCTGTATTGGTGTAGCACTCTCAACCCCCTACTCAATCCCCCTTATCCCCCCCCTCCCTAGCCCCCACTCTCCCATCTTCCCTGACCTCCACTGTCCCCCTTCTCCCCCACCCCCACTGTCCCTTCCCCATCTCCACTCTCTTCCCCCCCACCAATACCTCCCCTTCCCCTCACACCCCCTCTCTCCTCCCCCTCCTCCCTCACCCCCTCCTCCCCCTTTCACTCACTGTGCCCTTCCCCCCACCCACCTTCTCTCCTTTTCCCTCCCCCCACTCTTCCCTGACCCCCACTGTCCCCCTTCACCCCCACTCCCACTCTCTCTCTCCCCCCCACCACCACCCCCCTCCCCAGTCCCACTCTCCCTCCCACCCCCACTTTCTGCTCCTCCCACACTGCCCCTCCCCCCAGTCTCCCCGCTTCCCTGACCCCCACTCTTCCCCCCACTCCCTCTTCCCCCAACCACCCCCGCTCTCCCCCTCCCCAGTCCCACTCTCCCCCTCGGCCCACTCTCTCCTCACCCACTCTCACTCTTCCCCCCGTTCCCCCACCCCCGCCTCCCCCACTCTCTCCTCCCCCCACCCTCACCCCCCTCCTACCCCCACCTTTCCCACCACCCACTCGGCCCCCACGTCCACTCTCCTCCGTGGAGCCGTTGGCAGCGAAAGGCACTTACCGAGCGTGCAGGGAGGAGAAGGGAGCTCCGGACTACTCGAGTAGGGCCGCGGAGGTAGGACTACTCGAGTCGGGCAGCGGCGGATCTGGGAGCGTGGGGAGGGGAGAGAAGCGAGGGGAGAGAGGTGAGAGGCGCGGCGGGAGGCGCGCAGAAGATGACGGGACGTGATGAGGCCGCCATCTCTCTGAAGTCGAGACGTTGCCGTCGGTGGCAGCGGCCCTCGTCGATGTCGCCATCGGTGGAAGCGGCCGCTGAAGAAGAAGCAGCTCTGCGCTGTGGCCTGTGTGCGGTAACGGTGCTGGGCCTGGGCGGGAGGGGGGACTCGAGGAAGCCGTGGCGTGGAACGGAAGAAACGGAAGGGAAGGATGAGGACCATCAGTCCGACCATCTCCCTCCTGCTCGGGAGTCCCCCGGGTGAGGGGAGTGAGGAGAGGGGAGGCGGTGATTGCGGGCGGGCGGCTCCACTAACGGCGTCCATCATGTTTGTGCGAGTGAGGAGAGGCCGTGCGTGGTGACGCAAGACGCACAGCACGTGGAAAAAATGTGTTTAGAAATGAGAGTTTCAAAGTTTAAAATGTCTGTAACTTTAAAAATATACGACCAATTTAAGTAAAACTTGTTATAAACAGTGGTGATTAAAGGTGGCGCTAACATTGTGGCGCTGTGGTTTACCGTTGTGGCTGCAGGTCCACATGTTATACATATATCTGCATGAGTTGTGGGGGAGGGGGGGCAGCGCGAGCTCATCTCACAGGGGCATTGTGACGTCACACGCTGAAGACCTTCAATAAATCAGTCAGAAATAAAATGTTTAAACTTTAAAACATCTGTAACTTAAAAAATATACGACCAAATTAAATAAAAACATCAATTCCGACCGTCCGGGAGATTGGCGATTAAGGCGCTGCAAAAATTGTGGCGCAACGGTTCAACGTTTTGCCGAAATCACAGATACATAAAAACGTATCCTCGAAACCAATAAATCAGGGGGGGCATCGCTTTAAAACCTCTTTAACAAAAAATATGCGACCGAATTAATTAAAAATATCATTTTCCAGCAGCTGTCCGCGTGGTGATTAAGGAGGTGCAAAAATCGTTGCGCTACTGAGGTGGGGGTTATGGGATGAATGGGGTGGGGGAGGGGTGGGGGAGGGGTGGGGGAGAGGGAGCCACTGACACCGTCCTGCCAGCGGCCATCTTCTTTCTCCTTCGCTGTGGTGCTGCCGTGCTCCTCCAGGGGAGGGGGAGCGCAATTAAAGGCAGTACAGGGAAGGGGAAAGGGTGTGACCGAGGAGCCTTGGACCCAAAGCCTCTCCTGTATTGGTGTAACGCCGTCAATCTCCTTATCCCCCCCCCCTTATTCCCCCCCCCCCTTATTCCCCCCCCCTTATTCCCCCCCCCCTTATTCCCCCCCTTATTCCCCCACCCTTATTCCCCCCCCTTATTCTCCCCCCTTAATCCCCCCTCCCTACCCCCTACTCTCTCATCCCCCCCAGCACCCCCTCCTCCCCCCACCCCCAACCTTCCCTCCTCCCCCACCCCCAATCTTCCCTCCTCCCCAGTCCCACTTGCAATCTCCTCCACCCCCCTTTCCACCACTCTCCTTTCCACCACTCTCTCTTCCCCCACCCCCCATTCTCCCCTCCCCCAGCCCCACTCTCACTCTCCCCCACTCTCTCCTCCCCCCCACCCCCCACATTCTCTCCTCCCCAGCCCCACTCTCACTCTCCCGCACCCCCCTCTCTCCGCTACCCCTCCTCACCTACCCCCCCTCCCCCACTCTCTCCTCCCCTCACCCCCCTCCTACCCCTACACTCCCCTCCACCCACTCGCCCCACCCGCAGTCTCACTGTCACACTCCCCCACCCCCACTCTCCCCCACCCCAACTCTCCCCCACCCCCATTCCCCCACCCCCCCCACCCCCACTCTCCTCCAAAGACGTACAGGTATGTAGGTTAATTGGCTGGGTAAATGTAAAAATTGTCCCAAGTGGGTGTAGGATAGTGTTAATGTACGGGGATCGCTGGGCGGCGCGGACTGTTTCCGCGCTGTATATATATGATATGATATGACCCCCACTGTCCCCATTCCCCCCTACCCCCCACTCTCTTCCCCCCACCACAACCCCCCTTCCCCCACACCACCTCTCTCCTCCCCCCACCCTCCCCCTCCTTTCACTCTCACTGTCCCCTTCCCCCCCCACCCACCTTCCCTCCCCTTTCCCTCCCTCCCCTTTCCCTCCCTCCCCTTTCCCTCCCTCCCCCACTCCATCACCCCCACTCTCCCCTCTTCCCTGTCCCTCACCTTCCCCCATCCCCACTCTCCTACCCCCACCACCACCCCCTCCCCCGCTGTCCCCCTCCCGAGTCCCACTCTCCCACCCACCCCCCACTCTGCTCCTCCCTCCCCCCACTCTCCCCTCTTCCCTGACCCCCACTGTCGCCCTTCCCACCCACCTCCACTCTCTCTTCCCCCCACCACATCCCCGCTGTCCCCATCCCCCGCTGTCCCCCTCCCCTGCAGTCCCACTCTCCCTCCCACCCCCACTCTCTGCTCCTCCCAGCCTCCCCCTCCCCCATTCTCTCACTCCCCCACTCTCTCCTCCCCCCACCCTCCCCATTCTCTCCTCCCCAGCCCTACTCTCACTCTCCCCGATCCCCCGCTCCTCTCCTCCCCCACCCTCCTACCTCCAGCCACTCGCCCCACCCCCATTCTCACTGTCCCCCTCCCCCCACCCTCACCCCCCTCCTACCCCCACCCTCCACCCACTCACCCCACCCCCATTCTCACTGTCCCCCACCCCCCTCTCCCCTCTTCCCCACTGTCCCCCCCACCCCCACTCTCTTCCCCCACACCCCCTCTCTCCTCCCCCTTTCACTCTCACGGTCCGCCCCCCCCACTCTTCCCTGACCCCCACTGTCCCCCTTCCCCCCCACCCCCACTCTCATCCCCCCCACCACCACCCCTCTCCCCCACTGTCCTCCTCCCCAGTCCCACTCTCCCTCCCACCCCCACTCTCTCCTCCCCCACCCCCGTTTTCTCCTCGCCCAGCCCCACTCTCACTCTCCCCCACCCCCCCTTTCCCCACAACCCCCTCCCTTTCCCCACAACCCCCTCCCTCTCCTCCCCCACTCTCTCCTCTCCTCACCCTCACGCCCATCCTACCCCCACCCTTCCCTCCACCCACTCGGCCCCCACATCCACTCCCCTCCGTGGAGCCGATGGCGGCGAAAGGCACTTACTGAGCGTGCAGGGAGGAGGAGGGAGCGCCGGACTACTCAAGTCGGGCAGCAGAGGTGGGACTACTCGAGGCGGGCGGCGGTGAGTCTGGGAAGACGGAGAGGAGAGAGGCGCGCCGGGAGGCGTGCACAAGATGGCGGAGCGTGAGGAGGCCGCCATCTTTCTGACGTCGCGACGGGGCCGTCGGTGGCAGCGGCCCTCGTCGACGCCATCGGTGGCAGCGGCCGCTGAAGGAGGGGCAGAAGAAGTTTCCCACTGCGGCCTGTGTGCGGTGACAGTGCGGGTGCTGGGCCCGGGCGGGAGGGGGGACTTGACGACGCCGTGGGTTGAAGGGACGGAAGGGAAGGATGAGTGGACCATCAGTCCGACCATCTCCTTCCTGCTCGGGAATGTCCCCCGGGTGTGGGAGAGCGGGGATTGGAGTGGGGAGCCCCTGATTGCGGGCGGGCGACTCCGGTAACGACGTCCATCTTGTTTGTGCGAGTGAGGAGAGGCCGTGGTGACGTCAGACGCACAGCACTTTGAAAAATGTGTTTAGAAATGAGAGTTTTAAACTTTAAAATGTCTAACTTAAAAAATATTCGACCAATTTAAATAAAACTTGATATAAACAGTCGCCAGAACAGTGGTGATTAAGGTGGCGCTAAAATTGTGGCGCTACGGTTGACCGTTTTGGCTGCAGGTCCACATGTTATACATATATCTGCATGAATTGTACGGGGGGGTGGGGGGGAGCGAGCTCATCTCACAGGCGCATTGTGACATCACACGCTGAAGCCCTTCACTAAATCGGTTAGAAATGAAATATTTTAACTTTAAAACCTAGCAACATAGGTTGCTGAGGAAGACTCATTGATTGAATGGCAGTTCATAATCAGTGGGCAGTTCTTCAGGCTGCAAACCAATGATAACGAAGCCTTTGCCCCCATAATTAGTACTGAGTACAGAGAAATGTATTTGTGGGTTAGAGAAATACCACTTCATCTTTCAAATTAGCTACTTCTAAGACTATATTTTTCTATGAAACCTTTTCCACCTAATTATCCATCATATCCCATGATGTTCAAAATCAAATACATATTGAAGCATGGATCCTCCTCCTCTCTCTCAGCGGTGCGAGTTCCCCTCCTCACTCTCGACAGTCCCCTACGATCTTGACGGTCCACCTCACTCGACTGTTTCCTTACCTCTTGGCAACTGTTCTAGTGGTTGCTCGCAAGTCCCTCGTCACTTTAGGATTCCGCTGACGCTGGGAGCTTTGGGCCGGGTTTGGAGTCGACGGTGAGCAAGCCGGGCCCATCGGGTGGGTTCTCGGAGAGCGAGTCCTCGGTCTGCAGCGGACAAGCCGAGCCTACTGGTTGGCTTGGCCACGCACTTGCCAGGAAACACCCGGCGCGTGGCTTGGCGGGACTGTGCTGGCGCATGCCTTGCCGGCAGTATCTATGGAAAGAGGGACAGAATTAACACTTCAGGTACAATATTTCCTTTCCTTTAATTTATGGAGGGACATACTTAGTAAAATGTACAGTTATATAAAAAAAGAGTATTTTAATTCAACGCTGCTTTTCCCATTTCCATTCTTCTTTCATCTGTCAAAGAATAATGAAATATTTTTTGTACTTCATTACAAAGAATTTTCAATTCTAGTTGTGTCGAAGATGAAAATTTATAAATGAACAGCTATCTTAACTTGAAAGATGAATGTCCAGATTAAAGTTTATGTTGATCATTCAGACTGTTTAAGAGTTTGTTCTGATCAATAGCATGGCTGAGCCGAATTCATTTCTTCACTGAGACAGATAATGAAATTCAGGTGTACTAAGTCGAGAAGAACATTTATCACAACTGGTTACCTTTAAGTGAACCGCAGTGTTTATAAACTAGTAGATATCTCACCTTTACTCTGAAATACTTCTGCAATTAAGGAACTGAGAAGGTAGCATGTACTGAGTGAAATTCTCTGCAGCTCCTCATTAAAAATCAAAACTAACAATTTCACTGGAGCTGCAGCAGAAACTTAGCTTCCTTAAATACTTTACTAAATCTGATTGACATATTTAGGAAAATCCTTCTTCCTTCACGGATAAGGACTTCTACAAACATTGGATAGTGTAACTGCCTTTAAATCAGTAAAGCCTGAAAATGCTGAGACTGTCTGTCTCCATTTTACAGCCCACCTTGTTCATCCATCAATCTAATTTGCCATCCTTTGGTGTTTTACACAAATATAAGTGGGGTCACTGAGAGCTATTGCCAGGATCCAACTTTGATTCATAAAGCCTTTAAACACCCTCCAAGAAATGCATTATTATCAAACCTGTAACCTGAAAGCTTGTATTTGGCCTGCATTGCATTATAGCAATTTCCTAATTTGTAGCAAAAGCTCCACATAGTGTAAACATGGTAAGTTCATTTTAAGAACATACATCAAAAGTTTAAGGGGAATTTTTCTCGTGAGTTTGAAAAAAACAGTCAATTTATGGGTTAGTTTTTATTTGGGTGTCAATGCTTTTAACAAATTTAGATTCCTGAATGAATTCTCGTTACCTAGCAATACAAAATCATTCCTAGAATTCTAGTATCATAGCTGATTGTTCTTTGATTAAAAGTAATTTTTTCTATGCTCCCTTGATTCATGAATAGGATGAGTTATCCAGTCCTCTATGCAACATTCAAAATGGAAAAATCTGATTGTTCAGCACATTACCACTGTTATAGTAGCATTAATTATGTGGAAGAACTAAAACTAAACTTAAAGGAATATTTTCAAATAAATGACAATGGCGAGGTCTCACCATCGACATTATGGGAGGGAGGAAAAGCAGTCATGAGAGGGAAAATAATAGAGATAACTTCCAGATTGAAAAAAACCCGAATGGAAAGGCAAGGAAAGCTAGAAAGTAAAATCAGAGAGTTGGAGTTAGAACATAAAAGAACAAGAAACAACTCTATTCTCGTCGAATTTAAAAAAATGAGACAAGAGTTAGACGAACTTTTAACATATAAAGCAGAAGGAGCTCTTCGTTTTATAAATCAAAGATATTATGAGATGGGTAACAGAGCAAGCCGGTTACTGGCATTCCAACTGCGAAAAGCTCAAACAAATAGAATAGTTACAAAAATAAGACATCCCACTTCCAATTTTATTATGGCTAAGCCAAAAGAGATAGCAAAGGCCTTTGCAGAATATTATAAAAACTTATACAGTGACTCAGAATCTAATCTCACTGAGACCAAAACACAAGAATTTTTCAAAAAACTACATTTACCAGCATTAAAGGTAGAAGAAGCATCTGAAATGATAAAACCAATTTCGTCACAAGAAATAGCCGATACTATAAAAACCCTTAAAAGTAACAAATCCCCAGGTACAGATGGCTTCTCAGGGGAGTATTATAAATGTTTTGCAGAAGACATAACACCAGAATTATGTAAAGTTTTTAATTATGCGCTATCAACAGGAAACCGCCCAGATACTTGGTCAGAAGCCATAATTTCCGTATTACATAAGGAGGGCAAAGATCCGACTTCATGTGAGGGATATAGACCGGTCAGCTTGCTCTGTAATGATTTAAAAATATTAACAAGCATACTAGCACAGAGAATGCAACAACATATAACTAAATTAATCAAGCCAGATCAAACGGGGTTTATCCCGGGGAGACAGGGGGCTAACAATATCAGGAGAACACTAAATCTTATATCATGTGCTAAAAATAATCCCAGACCTACCATGCTGCTTAGCCTAGATGCACAAAAAGCGTTTGACCGTGTGAAATGGAACTTTTTATATCAAACATTGAAGGTTTTTGGGTTTCACTCAACGTTTATAGACTGGGTAAGAATTGTTTATAAAAATCCCAAATCACGGATCAGAATTAATGGCTGCTGCTCAGACTTCTTCTACCTCAAAAGAGGAGTCAGGCAAGGAGATTGCCTGAGCCCGCTACTGTTTGCTGCAAGTATTGAACCGTTAGCAGAGTCAATAAGACAAAATAAAAACATTAAAGGAATAAAAGATGAAGGGGGCATAGAACACAAGACGTCATTATTTGCGGACGATTTATTAACATACATAGTGGAGCCCTCCACGTCTATACCAGCTCTACTAGATAACCTAAAAGAATATGGTGAAATATCAGGATATTTGACAAATGAAGCCAAATCAATAGCAATGATGCTCTCAGGAGATTGTCCAGTGGAACTTAAAGAAAAAGTCCATTTTAAATGGACCAAAAAAGGGTTTAGATACCTTGGTATAATTATCACTTCGAATACAGCACAGCTATTTGAAGCTAATTATGGGAAACTGATATCTGAGATAAAGGATGATTTGGCTGGATGGGAGATTTTACCGTTGACTCTGGTGGGAAGAGTAGAAACAGTCAGAATGAATATATTGCCAAGACTGTTGTTTTTGTTCCAATCGTTGCCTATTATGATCTCGGGAGCTTTTCTAAAAAAACTGGATAAAATTATATCGAAATTCTTATGGCAAAGTAAAAAAGCAAGAATTAAATACAAGACGCTTCTTAGCAAAAAAGAAAAGGGAGGGTTGAACTTGCCTAATTTAAGAAATTATTATTGGGCAACGCAACTCAGAGCCTTAATCATGTGGACCACTAAAGAGAAAGATTCAATGTGGGTGGAGATGGAGCAAAACGCTTGTAAAAATTTGCCTTTAGAATCACTCCCATTTTTAAACGAGAAGGCCCTGAAGAGGCTCAGGATGGGCAACGAGTGGATTAGGGTAACAATGAAAATCTGGTCAGCAGTAAGAAAGAAGCTGAAGCTGTCAAATTCGGTAAGCAGGGCTACTAGAATAGCAAAAAACCCAGACTTTGTACCATCTACCATGGACTCAGGATTTGACAGATGGGCTGACAAAGGGCTAATATACATAGATCAAATGTTTCAGGGACAAACAATGAAAATATTCACACAACTTCAAAAAGAATTCAATTTACCTGCTCATGACTTTTACAAATTCTTACAGCTAAGAGATTACCTACAGAAACATCAGGAATGGGAGAACATCTGCAAGACTCCATCTAAATTAGAGGAAGTGTTGTGGGGGTTCTCGGAAGACAAGTCAAAAAAAGGGATTATATCAAAAATTTATGAAACACTACAACATGAATCCAAAGAGAACAACTTACATATCAAAGAAAAATGGGAACTGGAAGCGAATATCATAATATCAGAAGAAGGGTGGGAGGAATCATTTAAAGAGGGACATAAACTAACTAAGAGCCCAACATGGAGGGAATTTGACTGGAAAGTTAAAATGCGTTACTTTTATACTCCATTCATTACATCGAAATATAGTAATACAACTGATTTATGTTGGAGGGAGTGTGGAGAAGTTGGGGACTCCACTCATATATTCTGGGATTGCCCAAAAATACAGGATTTCTGGAAGAATATTCAAAAGGAAATTAAACAGATTATGGGCATTAACTTCCCTCTGGAACCAGCACTTTACATTTTGGGTATAATTCCTGACAGTATGACAGATAAGAGTTCGAAACATTTACTGACAATCCTGCTGCTGATAGCAAAGAAGACGATAACAACTTCGTGGTTGAAACCACAGCCTCCAAGCATAATGCAATGGAGAGATAGGGTAAAAAATGTGTATATAATGGAAAAAATCACAGCAAGGTTACAGTTGACAACAGACATGTTTGATAAAAGATGGTCATTATTAATACAGGCAATGCCGGGACTCGAGTCTCTTCCGTTTTTGGGAACTTAAAGTAAGGGTATTTACATTCAATATGCATCTCCTATGTTTGTTTAGTTTGTGTTTGTATGTATGTAAAAAAAAAAATAATAAAAATAAAGTAAAAAATAAATAAATAAATTATGTGGATAACAACATGGGTCACACAGACCAGATTTGTTTAGATCATAGCCTCCTTACTGCACAAATTTATCTGAAATGGTCAGTGGCCTCCCCAAAATCTTTGATCAAATTAAATGGCATTTTTACCTTTTTCTTTGATGTTACTAAACATTAGGCTGAGTACCTCTGATATTTTAGATACATGATTTGGAAATCTATCCCAATATCTGCAGATTTAATGACAATTTATTTAAACATTCCATCTTTCTGCAAAATGTGTGCATGCTTCTAAATTTAATTGCTGAACAATCTTATTATATTTATAAACAAGCACACATTTTATAACTGCAAGGTATTTCCCAAAATTATGCTGGTAGTTATGCCACACCCAATGTAGGAATGTGTCCACATTACATTGACAGTTCTTTGACTCCACTCAGAGTGGACATCTAGAATTACACTTTGCAACACTGAAGGGGACAGATTTATTATCTGTGTGTAGATTGGTGAGGATGAGCTCAAGTAGATTTATTATTTCTGTTTGTTCTTTCACCATCTATTTGCGACCATGAGCTTCAGGACTCATCAGACAATCAATGGCGCTTCTATCAAGCAAAACTCCATGGGGTGTGGAAACATCACCCATTCCTTCTCTCCAGAGATGATGCTTGTCCCGCAGAATTACTCCAGCATTCTGTGTCCCTCCTGAATGTTGAACTCTGCCTCCACTTCTGGTGGTCTCATTCTGACTTTTAGTCCCATACATACATTGGAGGACTTTGTGCCATTTGTTACGAGACATGATTCTGTGAGGCTGATTGATTGTGTTTGGATGTTGCTTGACTAATTTATGAGACAACTCTCCCACTTTAGATTCCAGCCTCCTAGCTGTTTGTGTTAAGAATGTAAGGTGATCTAGGTGGGTTTGACTTTGCCTTGTTTGCATGTGCTGTCTGGTGCTGAAACATCTGTTATCCCAAGCTTCTTTGTTCACTGTCATAAAATCACTCAGTTTCATTGATGTCCTTCTGGCAAGGAAATGGTGGGGAGTCTGGTCTATGTGATGGACTGGGTTACATCTACAACTCTACAATTTCTTGTGGTCTTGAGCCAAGCTGGTCCCAAACCAAGCTGTGATCCAACTCAAACGTATGCTTTCTATGGTGCATCTGTAAAAAATTGTAAGATTCATTAGAGACATACCGACTTTCATCAATCTTCGAATGAATTAGAGGCATTGGTGTACCTCCTTGACTGTCGCATCAACATGGTTGGTACACGGTAGATCATTGCTGATATCAGTGCCAAGGAACTTGGATCTCTCAACCATTTCCACTTCTGCACCATTGATGCTGATTAGGTTATATTCTCCACCGCACTTCCTGAAGTCAATAACTAGCTCCTTTGTCTTGCTGACATTGAGGGAAGGTTGTTGTTGTAACATCATGTTACTAAGTTCTCTATAGTGGCTCACCATAGTGGTGTCATCTGCAAATTTGTAGATGGAGTTAGAGCCAAATTTAGCCGCACAGTTATGAGTGTATTGTGGATATAGTAGGAGACTGAGATCACATCCTTGCAGGGCATCAGTGTTGAGAATTATTGTGGAGGAGTTCTCACCTATCATCATTGATTTTGGTCTGTGGGTCAGAAAATCAAAGATAAAATGGCAGATAGGGGTGCTGAGTCCTTGGTCCAGGGGGTTGGAGATGTTTGGATTGGATTATGATGTTGAAGGCGTTTCTGTGGTTGATGAATAAGAGTTTAATGTGGGAATCCTTGGTGTTTAGGTGTTCTAGTGATGAGTTTAGGGCCAGGGAGATGGCGTCTGCTGTGGACCTGTTGCAACGGCAAGCAAATTGCCGGAGGTGCCGTGGCGGGAGATGCCTTCCGGAGGTGCCATAGAGAAGCCGAGGCTGGAGCCTCGCAGTCTGAGCCCCACAGGCTCGTGATCCAGGCCTCACGGGCTGGTGGAGGAACCTCACAGCCTGGACCTCGCGGGCTGGAACCTCGCGGGTTGGAGGTGGAGCCTTGCAGGTCTACGGAGCCCGCGGCTGGGGCCTGGGTTGGCCTAGTGTATGATTTGTTCCACACAAATATTTCATTAAAAAAAATAAACAATATTACTACTCTTTTATTTTCCTTTGAGAGCATGATGTTTGGAATGATTGATCATTCTAGTTATTGTGCTTACCTTTTGAATTTGCAGCCAACTTGAGCTACTCAAAGTCAACAAAGCAGATGCTCATATCAAGGCTGTAATTGTGCTGAATAATATACACTAGTATGGTGAGGTACACTTACAGTAACATTTTATTTGCAGCATCATCATAGGCACTTAGACTCAGACAACACATAAAAATATAAATTATACATAAATTATTTCTATTAAATTAAACCACCAAAGCAGCGACTGCAAAAGGAGAAGCTGACACCAGCAGCCTTGATGGTCGGGAGCCTGCTCTGAAGAATTCAGAGTTAATGATTGATTATTGTTATAATTCAGTCAATTCGTTACAAATGGCTAAATCACTTACAGGGCGAACAATTAGTTACCTGCCTTAACAAGCTGCTCAGCCTGGAGACAATCTTTTGAAGCAAAACGTCACATTCTTGTGGTTTCCCAGCCTAGATTATGTTTCTGAAATACTATATAATGGTTAATCAGCAATATATTGTTTCAGCTTTTAAAATAGTGATTAAAGTAATGTCCGCATGTGATGTCCAGATGCCAGCACTGGAGAACTTGAGTAGAAATTGCAGCTGTGCGTAAAATAATCGCTTTCCCATTTTCTGCAACATGTTGCTGAAATTTTAATGATTTCTATTACACATATAATTAGAAGGCTTTGAATGTGTGCTAATCAAATTTATTTAATCACATCAGATTTTGTTTGTAAAACACTGGGTTTGGGGATGATGGCATCTTTAAAAAATTCACTTTCAGCTTGTTAGCTTCTGACAATTATATTTTAATATCTAACATCCCAGAATCCAATTATGCACTTTCCATAAACTGAAAACTCTGTCCAATTAGAATTTTTTAAAAAGCCCTGAATCGACGTGGACCCTTACTAATTTTAGTTGCGCAAAAATCACAGAAATTATGATACAGATATCAATCAATCAATAGACAATAGACTAGGTGCAGGAGTAAGCTATTCGGCCCTTTGAGCCTGCACCGCCATTCAATGTGATCATGGCTGATCATTCACAATCAGTACCCCGTTCCTGACTTCTCCCCATACTCCCTGACTCTGCTATTATTAAGAGCTCTATCTAGCTCTCTCTTGAAAGCATCCAGAGAATTGGCTTCCACTGCCTTCTGGGGCAGAGAATTCCATAGATTTACAACTCTCTGACTGAAAAGGTTTTTCCTCATCTCCGTTCTAAATGGCCTACCCCTTATTCTTAAACTGTGGCCCCTGGTTCTGGACTCCCCCAATATTGGGAAAATGTTTCCTGTTTCTAACGTGTCCAATCCCTTAATAATCTTCTATGTTTCAATAAGATCCCCTCTCATCCTTCTAAATTCCAGTGTATACAAGCCTAGTCGCTCCAGTCTTTCAACATACGACAGATCCGCCATTCCGGGAATTAACCTAGTGAACCTACGCTGCACTCCCTCAATAGCAAGAATGTCCTTCCTCAAATTTGGAGACCAAAACTGCACATAGTACTCCAGGTGCGGTCTCACTAGGGCCCTGTACAACTGCAGGACCTCTTTGCACCTATACTCAACTCCTCTTGTCATAAAGGCCAACATGCCATTAGCTTTCTTCACTGCCCACTGTACCTGCATGCTAACTTTAAGTGTGTGATGAACAAGGACACCCAGATCTCTTTGTACTTCCCCATTTCCTAACTTGACACCATTCAGATAATAATCTGCCTTCCTGTTCTTACCACCAAAGTGGATAACCTCACATTTATCCACATTAAACTGCATTTGCCCGCTCACACAACCTGTCCAAGTCACCCTGCATCCTCATAGCATCCTCCTCACAGTTCACACTGCCACCCAGCTTTGTGTCATCCGCAAATTTGCTAATGTTACTTTTAATCCCTTGATCTAAGTCTTTAATGTATATTGTAAATAGCTGCGGTCCCAGCACTGAGCCTTGCCACTGGTCACTGCCTGCCATTCTGAAAGGGACCCATTAATCCCTACTCTTTGTTTCCTGTCTACCAACCAATTTTCTCTCCATGCAGTTTAATGTGGATAAATGTGAAGTTATCCACTTTTGTGGTAAGAACAGAAAGGCAGATTATTATCTGAATGGTGTAAAGTTAGGAAATGGGGAAGTACAAAGAGATCTGGGTGTCCTTGTCATCAGTCACTTAAAGTTAGCTTGCAGGTACAGCAGGTAGTGGAAAAAGCTAATGGCATGTTGGTCTTTATGGCAAGAGGAGTTGAGTATGGGAGCAAAGTGGTCCTTCTGCAGTTGTGCAGGGCCCTAGTGAGCCCACACCTGGAATACTGTGTGCAGTTTTGGTCTCCAAGTTTGAGGAAGGACATTTTTATTGCTATTGAGGGAGTGCAGTATAGGTTCACTAGGTTAATTCCCGGAATGGCAGGACTGTCATATGTTGAAAGACTGGAGCGACTGGGCTCGTATGCACTGGAATTTAGAAGGACGAGAGGGGATCTTATTGAAACATATAAGATTATTAAGGATACGTTAGAGGCAGGAAACATGTTCCCAATGTTGGGGGGTCCAAAACCAGGGGTCACAGTTTAAGAATAAAGGGTAGACCATTTAGAACGGATATGAGGAAAAAACTTTTTCATTCAGAATTGTAAATCTGTGGAATTCTCTGCCTCAGAGGGTAGTGGAGGCCAATTCTCTGGATGCTTTCAAGAGAGAGCTAGATAGAGCTCTTAAAGATTGCGGAGTCAGGGGGTATGGGGAGAAGTCAGGAACGGGGTACTGATTGTGAATGATCAGCCATGATCACATTGAGTGGCAGTGCTGGCTCGAAGGGCTGAATGTTCTACTCCTGCACCTATCATCTACCCTCAATACCATGTGCTCTAATTTTGCTCACTAATTTCCTATGTGGGACCTTATCAAAGGCTATCAATCGACCCATTGTGAACATGCCAGCAGCAAAGCACTGGTTGAACTTCAGAGTACAGGAGTACAGTTATGTGTGTGGCATTTCAGGAATGATGTGAAGGTCTTGAACAGATTGCAGGAGACATTTACCTACATGATTCCAAGGATAATGAACCTTAGGTTTGTGGATATGTTGGAGAATATGAGTTTTTCTTGGACAGGAAGCTGTGAGAGGAATAAAAATCATTTAGTGCTGGAGTAAAGGTCAGCAATGGGCCACCACGGGTTGTTGTGGAGGTGGATTCAATTGTAGCATTCAAAGGGATTGGGATACGTTTCAGAAAGAGGGAAAAAATGTAGGTCTTCAGGGAGAAGATGTGGGAGTGAGTCTAGCTGGATGCTGGTAACGACTTGACAAGATAAGTGGCCACTTCCGTGCTCTAACCATTCATGCCTGTTCTCATACGCACATATTGCAGACTATAAAGTATAGTCACTGTTAAAGAGTAGAAAATGTGGTAGACATCTGAAAGATTACTGTAAAATCACAGGAATAAAAATAACCAATCAATTTTTAACAATACTGATTGGTGAATAATCTCCAGCCATCTAGAGAGATCCCTCATGCTTTTTTTAAAAACAATGCCATGGGAATTACCCTCCCCCTCCACCTGTGTGCTCAGAGGGGTTTAATGTCTCATCCAAAAGACAGACATGTGCATTGGATTTTGTTTGAAACGAAGCAGTTCATGAAGCATGTAGCTTTCCTGCCCTACCCGAGATAAATTTACATATTTCTTAATTCGGTTGTGCTATTAGAGTAAAAAACCGGCCTATTAACATAAGTGGCACATTAGCATCTTTTAAGTTGTAGTTTAATGCTTATGCCAGAAGCAGATGACATTTTACATGTCTGCATTAGTCTCGGGCAAGGCTAGAAAGTCAAGATAAGCAGCAACAGCAATTTCCATTTATGTACCCACTTTAATGTGGCACGAACATCCAAATGCACTTCAGAGAAATGTTTTTAAACAATTTTAAAATGTACACTTAGCCACAAATGAGAAAGACCTTGGTGAAAAATAATAGATTTAAAGAGGAACGATTGCGGGAAACATCTTGAAAGAGGAAAGAGAGGTACAAAAGCATTTCGGAATTGAATTCCACAGCTTATGGATTGTATTCATGAGTTTGTAGGTAAAGATTCCTGGTAGGTAAAGATTTTTTTTCAAGATGCAAGTTATGTTCAATGTTCAAATTGATACTAGTATGGCTCATATTATATTTTAATTTTATTAATGTTCATTGAATTATCAAATGTCTCAATATCTGATGTCCAAATTTTACATTTGTCTCCGAAGACCAAACTCAAATGTTTGTGGCTTGCACATCTACCTCTGTGGACTGCCACACAAGGAAGACATCATTAACGAGCCATACATTTGTGAAGGCAGTGTTCCTCTGGCTGTCTAAACTGATTAATTTATTGGTACTGTTTCTGGAGTAGCTTTTTGTTTTCATTAATGCTTGTCTTTGGGAATAGGCAATGCACTTGAGCACTTTTATTATCCATCCCTATTTGCCACGAATTGTGAGACGGAAGTCAATTGTAACATGGAATATTGGTTTCTTTCTCTGAAGCACAGTACGGTACATTGGTTTGGCAGGTGACTATCTTTTCTTCTTTCCTCACTCAAATAATATTGGACAAAACAGGAGGTTATTTGTTAAATTAATTGTTTGTTAAGATTGTCATTGAGATACTTGTGCATGTGACGATAAACTTGACTTGACTATTGCAGCTTTGGTTTAAATGTTGTGGAAGGTATGTCTTGGTATGCCTTGCAATGACTGTGGATTCCTGGAAACTGTTTCAATGGCCTCGAGTTAGAGACGAATTTCCTTGTTTTTATTCTAAATGGCCTGAAGATTTTTCATAGTTTTTTTTTCTTTGCTGGGTAATTCTGTGCCTGGACAGCATGGAAAGGGGGGAGGGGGGGGGGAGGGTATAGTAATTGTGAGAAATGTGCAGAGGTCATGACATGCCATTATGTGTAGGGAGCAACTGAAGATGCTGGTTTAATCCAAAGTCAGACACAAAAAAGCCGAACTAACTCAGCAGGTCAGACAGCATCTCTGGAGAAATGAATTAAGTGACGTTTCGGGTCGAGACCCTTCTTCAGACAGAGTCTGGGGAAAGGGGAACGAGACATATAGACGGTACATAGGACAAATAAATGGAAGATATGCAAAAAACAACGATAATCAAGAAAATTTCTGTTGTTGTTTCAGATGTCCAGCAACTGCAATTTTTGTTTTTAGTTCCTCCAGTAATTTGTTTTTTTTAATATTGGTTTCAGATGAAATAGCATTAGTAAAAACTGCTTGATTACACTGGACAAAAGTAGGAGAGAATGGAAATCTGACAAAGAACAGATGGAAATAGATTTTCTGAGGTGCTCACAATCATCCAAACATCTTCAAAATTTCTTCTCTCAAACACAAGATAATTTTCATCAGCAAAATGCTCTCTTCTTCAGAACTATGTGAATTGATTACTAGCTCTTCACCTAGTTTTATTATCTTCGTAGGGAGAGAGATTTTTTTTGTTGAACTTTCAAGCTCTCAGGTAGTAACACCATCACCTTTTCCTCTCATGTCTCCTTGCACCTGATTAATAATCATCTTAGGCCATCACTTAGGATTAGGAATGACTTGCTTCCACTCAAATTATTTGAACTCAGAGGTGATGATGATGATGACAACTGCAAACTCTTCCACAGATGGGGCAGGAAGTAGCTGACAGTGTGGGTCGTTTGCGAGCAGTTCACTCTTTCTGTAGTTCACACAAGGTTTCTGTGTGGGCCTGATGTATGGCCATGAGGTTCTCAAAATCATCCCGAATGCTCCTTCTCACTTTGACTGGTCTTGGATTCCTAAGAGTTATTGGAGCAGATGAATAACAAATGGACTGCCACCATCTATCATACAGATGTCGAGGTTATAGTAGCTATTTGCTGTTTCAGGAAGATATTTACATGTTTTTATAAGAAAGCCAACTAATTCATTGAAATGTATGCAAATTAGTTATCCCATTCTTCTGAGATGGAACTGGATATGTTTAGGATTGAGATTGGGATATCAAGACCCATCTGGTAATGTATGATAAAAATATCTTTCTGCTTGGCAATTTCATTGTTATGATTCGTGATCATCTTGATTTTTGTGCGAGGATAATTATGCATGATGGTTGCAGAAACATTTCAAATTTCCTGAATGGATACAAACAAACAAAATTGTCCTAAGGTTTCTATGATTTATATTGAAACAAGTAGCTTACTACAAATTTACACAAGATGTTCTTAGCCAGCAACATCAAAATCCACTGAAGAAACCAGACTGTCCTATTTCTCTCGACATTTCCTGGGATGTGAACAACCAAGAATACAAGGAATAATTCATCAACACTTACATTTCTTTCGCATAAATGGAGGAGCTTCATATGCTTTGTGGAAGTTTAGTTGTGGTGTGCTTATTAATTAAAGATCCACATAGTGAAAAAAAGTACTAAGCAATTCATGAGGTTGCACAAAATCATCTATTATCTACATTATGCTGATAAAAAGCAACTCCATCCCACTATCAGCTCTCTTAATTCTGCTAATAACTCTTCAATGTGTTGCACTATTTGTGTGTTATCCAGTCCTCGACTTACTTGTTACTGAGATCTCAGTTGCACAGTTCTGCTACATCTGCTTAAACCCATTCCCATACCTACATGACCATTCAAATGCCATCCTGGTTTTTATCACATTTTCTACTCATTAACTTGAAAATATCCTAAATTCTGCTACCCATAGAATAATTTGTCCCAGGTTCCATTCATTGATTATCATTGTGTTCCCTTCGCGCAATTCTCATAAATTCTTTTCATGGCCTTTCTCCTCCCTGTTTCTGGAACCATCTCTGCCTTTGTCATTTTTGGTCTTTTACGCATTCTTTATTTTCTAATCTGTTTCACCATTAACAGCTGCACCTTCCACTATCCAAGCTAAAGATTTCAGATTTCTTCTCCAAGACTCTCTGCAAGCAAAGCTTTTTTCTCCATCTTCCTCAAGCACCTTAAAACCTATCTCTTAAATAAAAGTTTTGATCATCCACGCTATCAGGTTTTTGTGAGACTTATTTGACTGCTCCTCTGAATTGTGCCCTGCACCTTTCTACAATGTACAATCTACAATTCTACAATGTTAAAGATGTTGCATAAATACTAGTTATTGTTCTTTAATAACAATAATATCTTCCTACACTAAAATATATATATATTAAGACAAATAAGTTGGTTTACCAGCATTACAATATTTTTTACAATTGAGAGCAGGCAGAGTTACAATTAATTTGTTTTACATAATACCAAAGTGAATACCAAATTGAGATCAGAAGCTATATAGCTAAGGAAGACATGTGGCTGTTATCTATCTATATCTGTCTGTCTGTCTCCTCGTTTGTTTGTTCCTGAACTACAGCCAAAACTACACATTAGCGCAACAATTTTAAGCCCACCTTACTCGCCGTCGTCCCTTTGGTGCTAATGGAAGATGTTTCATTGAAATCGGTATTATATTTTTAAAGTTATTCACATTTTAAAGTTTATATCTATCTCCTAGGGAGGGAGGGGGTGGAGGGAGGGGGAGAGCGAAGGGGGGGGGGGGAGGGAGGAGAAGGGTTGACGGGGATGGAGTGGGCGGGAGGGGAGGGGGGAGGGAAGCAGAGGGGGAGGGAGGAGGAAAGGGTGCTGCACCAATGCAGGAGATGTTTGGGCCCAATGGGTCCACTTGGTCTAGTATATATTATTATATCTATTATATCTATCTATATATACTACTACTATATCCCCCCCCCCCCCCCCCGGACCTTTACTTTAATGCGCTCCCCCCGTGCACCGCCGCCCGTCCCCGCATCTGACATTACTCAGGTCGGGCTGAGCTGACCGCCGGGAGATGTAGTCTCAGTCACCTCTCCCGCTCGGGGGCTGGGGGGGCGGATGCGGCACCCGCCCGACTGACGACATTGCCTGTCAATGAGGGATGACGAGGGCTCTACTGCTGTCACCCCACTCCCCTCCCCCCTACCTCCCCCTCCCTCCCTCACCCCCTCCCTCCCTCACCCCCCTCCCTCACCCCCCCTTCCTCCTCCCGCTCCCTCCCCCCCCTCCCTCACACCCCTCCCACCTCCGCCGCACGCCTCGAGTAGTCCGACCTCCGCTTCCCGACTCGAGCAGTCCGGAGCTCCCTCCTCCTCCCTGCACGCTCGGTAAGTGCCTTTCGCCGCCAACGTCTCCACAGAAGGGAGTGGGCGTGGGGGCCGAATGGGTAGAGGGAGGGGTGGGAGGGGGTGGGGGTGCGGGGAGGAGAGAGTGGGGGAGGAGAGAGTGGGGGAAAGGGGGTGGTGGGGAAAGGGGGTGGTGGGGAAAGGGGGGAAAGTGGGACTGGGGAGGGGGACAGTGGGGGTGGTTGGGGGAAGAGGGAGTGGGGGAGCAGAGAATGGGTGTGGGATGGAGAGTGGGACTGGGGAGGGGGTGGTGGTGAGGGGAAGAGAGAGTGGGGGCGGGGGTGAAGGGGGAAAGGGGGTCAGGGAAGAGTGGGGGGAGGGAACAGGACGGTGTCAGTGGCTCCCTCTCCCCTTCCCCCCCCCCCACCCCTTCCCCCCTTCTCAACCTCCAATCTCCACCCCCCCATCCCATTCCCCCCTCCTCACCCACCCCTCCCCTCAACCCCCCCTCGCATATTTTTTAAGTTACAGAGGTTTTAAAGCGCTGCCCCCCCTGATTTATTGAAGGATTTCAGGGGGGCGCTGTGGTGCGGCTGTGCTCAGTACACATGCGCGGCATCTCCTCATTTGTATATATACTTCACTGATTTCGGCTGATTACGGCAAAACGGTAAACCGTAGCGCCACAATTTTTGCACCGCCTAATCACACCGCTGGACGCTTGCAGAAAATGATATTTTTATTTAATTCGGTCGTATATTTTTTAGGTTACAGAAGTTTAAAAGTCAAGACTTTTGTTCTCTGTTATTTCGGCTGATTTCGACAAAAACGGTGAACCGTAGCGCCACGATTTTTGCACCGCGTTAATCACCACGCTGAACGCTGGTGGAAAATGATACTTTTATTTGATTCGGTCGTGTGTTTTTTAAGTTACAGAGGTTTTAGTAAAAAAAAAAAATCCCAGCCGTTTTTTCCATGGCCTTCAGCGTGTGACGTCATGCCCATGTGAGAAGAGCTCGCGCAAACCCCCTCCTACTGATTTATTGAAGGCTTTCAGCGTGGTGCGTCGTCTATGCGTATGGGCTCCCCTCTCCTCTCTCCCCTTGCTTCTCTCCTCTCTCCCACACCCGCTATCCCCCCCCCGGACCTTTCACTGATGCGCCCCCCCCGGACCTTTCACGAATGCGCTCCCCCGCCCCCCCCCCCCCCCCCCCGGACCTTTCACTAATGCGCTCCCCCGCCCCCCTCCCCGAGCAGAGCCGCCCATCCCGGCATGCCTCGCGCCTGCCATTCCTCAGATCGGGCCGCACTGACCGCCGGGAGGTGTAGTCGCCTCTCCCGCGCCGTGAGGGGGGCACCCACCCGACTGACGGCAGTGCTGAGGGGGGATGGTGGGTGAAGGGGGGGGATAGACTGGGGGAGGGGGCAGGAGACAGGAGGAGAGGAGGGGGGAGCGCACTCCATTCCCACCTCAACCCCCCGTTAAAACTCTCCTAAACCTTTGTAAGAGACCCACTCCATCCACACCCCCTCAACCCCACTTATCATCCCCTGCCACAACCCACCTCAACCCCCGTTATCTTCCCCTCCCCTCAACCCCCCTTCTCCTCCCCTCACCCACTCCATCCCCCTCAGCCCCCTTATCCCCCCTCCCCACTCTCCATTCACCCAATTCATCCCTCTTGAGCCCCCTTTAAAACTCCCACAAACCTCCACTCCACTGCAAACCGCCACCCTCCCCATACTCAGCCACTCCATACCCACCTCAACCCCCCCTCACTCAGGCACTCCATTCCCACGTCACCCCCCCCTCACTCACGCACTCCATTCCCACCTCAACCCCCCCCTTAAAACTCCCCCAAACCTCTCCTGCATTAACTGAAATTGTGTTTAGAATTTTTTTCAGTGCCCCGCTCACGCACTCCTTTCCCCCCTCAATCCCCCTTAACTCCCCCAAACCTGTGCTGCATTAATTTAAATTAGCTTCAGGCTTTTTTAAGAGCCGCACTCACCCACTCCAACCACATCCCCTCAACCCCACTTATCATCCCCCACACAACCCACCTCAACCCCCTTATCCTCCCCTCAGCCCCCTTATCCCCTCTCTTCCACCCTCCATTCACCCAATTCATCCTCCCTGAACCCCCTTTAAAACTCCCCCAAACCTCGACAGCATTGGTCTAACACCCTCCCCTTACTCAGCCACCACATCCCCTCACTCACGCACTCCATTCCCACCTCAAACCCCCCCCCCACCTACCTTAAAACTCCCCCAAACCGTTCCTGCATTCACTGAAATTGTGTTTAGGATTTTTCTTCAGAGCCTCACTCACGCACTCCATTCCCCCCTTAATCCCCCTTAAAACTCCCCCAAACCTGTGCTGCATTAACTTAAATTGGTTTCAGGTTGGGTTTTTTTACGAGCCCCCCTCACCCACTCCATTCACACCCCCTCAACTCCTTATAATCCCCCCCACAACCCACCCCCTTATCCTCTTCTCACCCACTCCATCCCCCAGCCCCATTATCCCCCCTCTCTTCCACCCTCCATTCACCCAATTCATCCCCCCTGAACCCCCTTTGAAACTCCCCCAAACCTCTACTGCATTGGTCTAACATTCAGCCACTCCATCCCCCCGCGTTCCCGGGTGGGGGCAGGGGAGGGGCAAGTGGGGGTGGCTAGGGGGGATGGAGTGGGTTAGTAGGGGGAGGAGTAGGGGGAGGAGTGGGGGTTGAGGGTGCTAAAATACAAGAGAGGCTTTGGGTCTAGGCCTCACTCAATCATACCCTCTCCCCTTCCCTGCCCCCCCCTCTACGAGGAATGGGCCCAACGGGTCCACTTGGTCTAGTCTATCTATAACTCAGATCTTGTAAATGAATAAACATATCCGTATATATATATCTGTTATTTCGCTGATTTCGGCAAAACGGTGAACCATAGCGCCTTAATCACCACGTGGTTCGCTGCTGGAAAATGATTTTTTTATTTAATTCGGTCGCATATTTTTTAAGTTACAGAGGTTTTAAAGCGCTGCCCCCCCCCCCCTGATTTATTGAAGGTTTTCAGGGGGGCGCTGTGGTGCGGATTTAGTCTTCAGCGTGTGACATCACAATGCCCCTGTGAGATGAGCTCGAGCTGACCCCCCTTCCCCCCCCCCCCGCGGTATTCAGCGTGTGACGTCACAATGTACAAGCAGCTGCTATTGGGTGTCTACTCTTTACAGAGGTTTTAAATTTAAATGTTTTTATTTCTAACCTTTTTTTTCAAGGTCTTCAGCTTGTGACGTCACAATGCTTGTGTGACATGGGTGCTACATTGTTTCGAAAAGCCCTTACAGATCGCCGTGAGAAGCACTAAGTAACCGCGAATGTTTCAAAAAAATCACTTAAAAAGCACTTTTTTTTAAAAAAAGTATTTTTTTTATTGCAAGTCAGCAGATCAGCATTGGGCCCCTATGCTCGTGGGCCACCGGGGCAAGTGTTTCGAAAAAAGCACTTAGAGTGTGTCTGGGGGAGAGAGAGAATGGGGGGGGGTTGAGAATGGGGACTGGGGAGGGGGACAACAGGGGTCGTTGCGGAGGGGGCTTGGTGGTGGGGGAAAGAGGGGTACTTGGAAAAGGTGAGGTCCCCTTCCCCCCTCAAACCCTTCCTCCCCCCTCCTTCCCACCTCCATCCCCACTCCCTCCCCCCCTCGTAGCGTCACGGTTTTTGCACCGCCTTAATCACCACGCCGAACGCTGCTGGAAAATGATTTTTTTATTTGATTCGGTCGCGTATTTTTTAAGTTACAGAGGTTTTAGTAAAAATAAATTAAAAAACAGCCGTTTTTTCAATTGCCTTCAGCTTGTGACGTCAAAAAGCTCGCGCAACCCCCCTCCTACTGATTTATTGAAGGCTTTCAGCGTGGCGCTGCTGTGCGTATGGGCTCACCTCTCCTCTCTCCCCTTGATTCTCTCTTCTCTCCCACACCCGGGAGACACTCTCCACGCTATCCCCCCCCTCGGACCTTTCACTGATGCGCTCCCCCCCCCCCCCCCGGACCTTTCACTGATGCTGGGGGAGAGAGAATGGTGGCGGGGTCTGAGAATGGGGACTGGGGAGGGGGACAACAGGGGTCGTCCGGAGGGGGCTTGGTGGTGGGGGAAATAGGGGTACTGGGAAAAGGGGAGGTCGTGGTGAAAGGGGGGGTGTGGGGAGATTAAGATTGGGGTTGGGGGAGGAGAGAATGGGGAGTGTGGGAATGGGCCCAATGGGCCCTCTTCGCTAGTCTATCTCTATCTATCTATCTATCAAAACTCAGATCTTGAAGCGATGTTTGTATATATATTCCACTGATGTCGGCTGAAGGCAATTCCGGCAAAACGGTGAACCGTAGCGCCACGATGTTTGAACCTCCTTAATCAGCATGCGGTTCGCTGCTGGGAAATGATATTTTTATTTAATTCGGACGCATATTTTTTAAGTTACAGAGGTCTAAAGGTGCTGCCCCCCCTCATTTATCGAGGTTTTGACAGAAGGAGGGCGCTGCGGTCCGGCAGTGCTCAGTACGCATGCGCGGAATCTCCTCACTCAGTACTCAACACGCATGCGCGGCATCTCCTCACTCGCACCAAAACAATGGACGCCGTTAGCGGCGCCAGCCCGCGATCACCGGCTCACCTCTCCTCTCTCCTTTGCTTCTCTCCTCTCTCCCACACCCGGGAGAACATCTCCCCGCTATCCCCCCCCCCTCCCCCCTCACTCTCTCCCCCTCCACAAATACCGCAACATATGTCATCACCAAACGGGTAAGAGTGGGGCTGGGGGAGGAGAGAATGGGGGGTGTGGGGACGGGCCCAACGGGCCCGCATTGAACGGGCACACTTGTTCTAGTATACTATTAAAACTCAGATCTTGTAGGTTTGTATCAGGATTTGTGTATATATCAGTGATTCCGGCAAAACGGTAAACCGTCGCGTCACGGTTTTTGCACCGCCTTGATCACCAACCTCCCGGCTGACCGGCCGCGATATTTTCATTTAATTTGTTCGTATGTTTTTAAAGTTACAGAGGTTTTAAAGCGCTGCCCCCCCCCCCATTGAAGTTTCTATAGGGGGCGCTGCGGTGCGGATTTAGTCTTCAGCGTGTGATGTCACAATGGACAAGCAGCTGCTATTGGGTGTCTGCTCTTTACAAATTTACATCTTTTTATTTTTAACCTTTTTTTTCAAGGTCTTCAGCTTGTGATGTCACAATGCTTGTGTGAGATGGTTGCAACATTGTAGCGAAAGGCAACTGATTGTTTTTTAAAGTTGTGTTTTTTATTGCAAGTC